>NC_047040.1:88686486-88988398 GCF_011762595.2 Tursiops truncatus | reverse complement strand
TATATATATATGTATATCTCCATCAGTTGTTTCTAACTTATATCCTCCTTAAATCCACAGGTCATTGTACTGCTTTCTCCCACTTTTAAATGGATTAAATTATATATCCAGGATGAAATGTCTATCTACCTGGAGATAGAGTGACTATGACTACTATTAACCATTTTAGTCACTGAGATCTTATGAGTATTTTTGCTTGCAAAATAAGCTGGGATAGGGATGGAGAAATATATAAATGTGACAAATAACAATGCATCATGCAGACTTAACAATTATAAAACTGCTTTGTTGCAGATTAAAATTGTTTTATAATTATACATTCATTAGAGGACTGGGTTTAAATGTAAACAGTAGATTGAGCTTCACAAATGTAAATTTTTCTTTCAAGAGATTCCAGGGTCCTATCTGGCAAATAAGATGTAATAAATTTGTTTGGTGGTTTGGAGTTAAATAATTTTAAAATGTGATAGAGGGTTCTTCAACTTTTTTTAAAAAAAGCAATAAATAAAGAAAATTGAAATTCCCTAATTTGCACAAACATTCCAATATATTTCTCTATATAAATTTTTAGATCTACTTTTAAAAATTCTGCAAAATGTTCGTTAATGAGAAAAGGTACTATAATTCAGGTAATATGTACTTTTTTATATATTAGAACATAATGACAGAATTTATGTTTGGCATATTCCTCATTCAGCAGTAACTGAAAAACTATCAAAATTTAAAATATAATTCACTTTTTCTAGGGAGGTTTACAGCCTTATTTTTAAGATGCTGGGTAAATTTATATTGTTAACTAGAAGTAGAAATTTTAAGTCTACCAATTTGTTATTTTTACTCAGATGGGCAAAATGTGATCAGAGAATTCACTATGACTCAGAAAATACAGAAATAAAAGAGTTAAGACTCCTTCAAATGGGTGACACTTTAAGCCATTGACTACTATAAATAATGTAGTGTCTAGCCAGAAATCCATCTCAGAAGAGATACTATGCATATGAAGGATATAAAAAAATCAAGAAAAATCCAGATGTGCACACTTTTGATGCAGATATTCAAACTGAATTATCCGTGTAATTCCCAGACATGGAGCCCATTGCCACAATGATAAGTAGAATTGAATAAAGAAAGATGAAAAGTAGGACATTTTACCAGAATGAATCATGTCTGAGTTATTTATGCAAACTATGCCCACTCTCCCCCTTTGACTATATAAATTCATTCCAGAAAGATAAACAAATGTGGCAAAATGTTAACAATTGGGTGACTCTTGGTAATAGGTGATCATTACAGCAATCTTTCAACATGTGTGTATGTTTGAAACTTTTCAAAATAAAATAAAAATACTCAGAAAAAATTGAAAGTCTCAGAAACATTCAACTCAGATTTCCTTAGATGTCAAGCAAGTAATTACATCATTAAATAGGAATTCAAAAATTAATCATCACTTTAAAATAATGTCAGTCCACCAGAGATTCAATTAGCTTCTGTACAAAAAGTGAAGTTATTGTAAGAACTTGCCTATTAGCATCTCAAAAATAGCACAGTCTGTTGAACTATTCAATAACTAGAGCTGACATTTATTCAGCCCATGGGTGCCAGAAAGTAGGCCCTTGGCTCTAATGGGTGGGGGAGGCCATTCTGGTCCCAGAAGGAAGAATTATCAGGCCCACATATCGATAGATCTGAGATTGAGAAACCCCATAGTAACATATCAACTTTGTACACCTATTTAATTTAATACTCAAAACAACTCTATCATGAAACAGTTGACCTCACTTTCAGATAAGAAAACTAAGATTTGGAAAACAAGTAATTTGACCAGAGAGGACGGAGAAAACTATGAAGATGCTGGTATCTGAATCTAAATCGGATTTGCTGGCTGCTGAGTTCTTTGCCACTTTACCTATCAGCCTTTAAGAAAGCCATCCTAGTAAGGTAAAGTGTGGTTATGGACTGAATTGTGTCCCCTCAAAATTCATACGTTGAAGCCCTAGACCCCAATATATCTGTATTTAAAGATAGGGCCTTTAAAGAAGTAAGATTAAATTAAGGTCTTCAGAGTGGGACCTTAATCCAATATAACTTCTCTTACAAGAAGAGAGGGACACCAGGGGTGTGAACATACAGAGAAATGGCCAGGTGAAGGCACAGCAAGAAGACAGCTATCTACAAGCCGAAGGGAGAGGCCTCAGGCGAAACCAAACCTGCAAACATCTTGATCTGGGACTTCCAGCTTCCAGGACTAAGAAAATACATTTCGGTTGCTTAATCCTCCAAGTTTGTGGTAGCCTTAGCAAACTAATACAAGTATATAAAACAATGGGACTAATTTCATAAGCTCCATGTGAATATCATTTTATTTAATTACTTGAATGCAATTACACTGTATATGATTTTCAGACATGAGACAATTTAAGCACAGGGCAAGTTTGCTATCTCTAAGTTTGTAGTGATTGGCCACCAGAAACCCTCTGTTATCAGGTAATCAATATAAGTGTATAGAGATCAGAAAAATGAACTCTTATTTTTGGCACATAGCTGGATGTACAAAGAATGTAGAAAAGTCAGGTTAAAGTGAAGAAAAGTAGTCCATTTTCCCAGGAATTGAATCTGTTTGATTCAATTCCTTATTTGATACTGACAAAGAAAAACAGGACTAACACTAGGATCTTTATACAAGCCTATTCCAAGCCCATTCATTTGGTAAACATACTTATTTCCCAAACAGCAAGCATCAAACACAACCACCAGAGTATTCCTTCTAGAGAAAAGAAATGAAGTAAAAACACCAACTATGTTAACCAAAAGAAATCTAGTCTCATACATCTGTAACACTATAGTGGCTCCAACAAGCTACTCTCTAAGAGATAGTGACGTGTTCCCTAACACCACGACCAATGCCAATAAAAATCAAATAAAATGAAAGAGAGTAAAACAAACAAACAAGAATCTTTACATATTGCCTTTTCTGGCATATGTAAACTTGGCAGTATGCCTCATTTCCTCTTTAGGACCTAAAATCTCCTTATGAGAGTTATTTGACTATCTGCTTAAGTTTCTGTGAAAAAACTGCTATATGGTAACTGATAAATGATAAGTATAAATGAATGGATGCTGTGTTTGTTTTTCCATCAACACAAAGAGTTCAACCTACATTGGGAGTAAATGAGATGTTCCGAGCCAAAGCATTATATATTTTGGTATGGGAAACGTTCCTGATTCAGAATGAGAAAAATAAACTTGCTTACTTTTGGTTGTATTGTATCTCTATTTATATACTTATTTTCACCTTATAGATATGTGTATATATGTACATCTATATGTGTGTATATACATGTGTGCGTGTATTAGGTATGTGTGCATATATAACATATCTGTAATATATATATGCATAATATATACATACATGTATTATATATACATACATATATTACAGAGCAACAAAAAGATTAATCTTGTGATGTAATTTGGCAGTTAGTGGAGCTGACAAAATAGACAAAATATATATAAAATATAAACATGAAATGTGATGGTATATGTGAGAAATATTTAACACAAATTCTTACTAAGACATGGTTGAGTTTATGGAAAAAGCAGTCAATGTTTTCTCAGAATAATGGTTATCCTTTTCTAAGAGGAAAATAATATGGCCCCCTGTTATACATAAGACTGCTTTTGTTTGATTGAAAGAAAAATGCAAAAAATAAATGTAGGGAAACTTTCATTTTACAGGTATTCAGCAGACATACAAAAACGACACTAAAAACAGAACAGTTGTGTGGGCTGCAGTTTAACAGGTACTTATTATATATTTAAAACCTATTTTAAAGCTGCTTTCTGTAGTTAGGCCTCTATTCTGTACAACAGCGGTATTTACTGTACTGTTTCCAGCACTCCACTCAAGTACTAGGCTCCTAACTTTTATTTCATAGACTATATGTATCAGAAGAAAGGAGTTGATATTTGGCAAAAAATAAATCGAAGAAATACACTTTGCGGAGTTTTTCTCTTTTAGTCAAGTAGGTTGCTACCCTGGTAAGGTTCCTAGTAATTTCGATAAATAGAAAAAGTGGAAATCCAGAATATGCTTTCAGCTTAACTGTTGCCTCACAGTTAGAGATACTCTATTATGAAACTCCTGATTATTCATTTTTGGGAATATCATTTATCATGCTAAACAAGTATATTCCTGGATAATACCAATCTAATTGTATATTTGGGACTAACCTAGTTTAAATACTTAAGAACAGAATGCACCAATGACATAGTACTCATCTCTTGTTGAGTTAAAATCTTATAGTTGGTGTTTTGGGTAAGATATTACATTGGGATAATGGCAGATTCAACATAGCTTTGCCCAGTGGGTTAGTACTTAAATAGAAATTTTACTACTAATGCCATATTTTTTTCTGATTTTTCTTGAAGATTTACTTCAAGGATGTAAATGTCATTTTAAAATATTATATGGAACAATTTTTAATTTTGTTATTTAAAAATTATTATAAATATTTTCAAAGGAAGAACAAAGTTCAACCACCAAATTCAGTAGTTATTTTAATTAAGGAATCAAGATAAGAGTAACTTGAATATTGATTTTTTTTCTTTTAGTTATAAAGAATTTATGTATTGTTTGGAACACCTGAATGATCCAGTAAAGTCAATCTGACCCTCACTCTACGGCTGACAGTTTGGAAACAATCTCCTAAAACTTTAAAGTTAATAAGCATATCAAATAAAATACTAAATTCTATCATCTTTTGATTTTTAATACATTTTAAGACTCTCCCATTTTTCTTATTCTTGGTGTCATTGTCTCAAGTAGTCTCACCTTCCTTCACACCTGAAAAATTGCAAAATTAGTCTAATTTTTCTCATTGCTTTTAAACTCTTCCAACCTTTTTTTTTTGTAACAGCCAAGCTTCCTGTAGTAAACAGAGAACGTTTTTAAATGATAATTGAAAAGAATTTAATTGAAAGAAGTCAGTCTTATGTACGCAACTGGTTTTATTATTTTTCTCTTAATTATTTACAGAGGTGTGGCTAAGGAACCGATGATAAAGTTCTTTCCTAGATCTGATACCAGAAGCTGGTGAAAGCTGTAGCTAAGGAAAAAGAGCCACCTACCAAAAGCAGATGACATTTGGCGGAGGAACTCAGCCACTGCTAAACCACTGTAGTTGGTCATGGAGGGAAAGGGGATAAATAAATATTCTGGCCTCTTGCTTCCTCCATTGTCTAATCTCCTGCCAATGCTTCCATGGTTTAAATCCAATCTGAGGCTGGAAGGTAAAAGAGCTGGGGTGATGCAGTCCACAGAAGTATGCCTTCTAGCATACAGAGCATGGCAAAGAGGCAAAGATAGAATAACTAGAACTCCCTCCAGTAAATATTTCCAATATTTCTTCTATCTCGCATCTCTCTTCCTTGATCAAAAATCACCAATGACAGCCATTCCCTAGGCAGTACTGTGCAAACTATTTAGCCTGACTGAAACTTCTGTCTTCAGAAGAGAAGATCAGGATCCTCACTAATCCTCTATTCTGAGAGACCTTGACACTAACAATTTTCCCTGATATCTTTCTAGAAGTCTAATTTACAATACGGTATGTAGAGAAGCCAGGAATTAAAGTAGTAGAACATGAAAACCAAAAAGGAAGATATAAAACAAAGAAAAACAATTAGCATTCAAAAAATGAGGTGAGATTAATCAAAGGCTACAAAAGGAGTGTAACATGATAAAATTAGATGATGGAAGAAAGTGATCTAACATGTCAAGAAAGTGGAAGATTCATGACAGTGGTGAGTACGTGGGTGAATAATGGTTTCTAGTTTATAGAGAGTAATGGAGAAGAGTGGGTTGAGGGGAAAATGGCCATAGTATACTAATTTCCAGAGAATGACTGCTGAGTCAGCAGCTTTAGTTACAAATGTCCCATCAAAAAGAGTATGCTTTATGTAACCTTAGTGCCAAGAACATTTGTTCTTTGTCCGTAATTGGGCATCCCCTTCAGTGTTACTGTTTGCAGAAGATTTTTTTAAAATAATTATTTCCTCAGAACCATCTACAACAGGCTACAAAATATTCCATTTAACATTTGCCTACGTGAACATTTTTTCCTGCCTACTCTTTAATACAACCCTGCTTAATGGAAACAGTACTACAAATAAAATTTCAGGCATATGGATCCAAAATCCATTGTTCAAAATCAATAAAAACATTATCAAATGGTAGAAACACTAAGAATAGTCAGTATCACCAAACATGATGATAAAATGTTCAAAAGTTATTTTTTCCAATAAAAAGTATGATCTTTCAAAAAGTTCATCCATCACTGAAACCTTAAAGAGGAGGAAAAATAAAGGTCTTCCATTCAGCATATGTCAGAGTACATAGCAGATATGAGCTGATGCTACTTGAGTGTCTATTATATGAGGCTGCCTTTGGAATACCGACACTGATCAAATGTCCAGACAAAAGTTACATGTCCTTCCTTAATGCAGTAGTTTACACTGGGACACTTAAATGTGAAACTTTTTGAAATAAATGTAATGTATGATGGCAAAATATAGAAATTATTTAGAGCTCTTCCTTAAATTAAAGCCATTATTAAAAGACAGAAGGCATCCTTTGCCTACCCTTTTCTGGTATTCCTTGCCTTTTTTTGTCTACCTTGTCACCTCAAATCATATACACTCTCTACATAGATTAGGAATATTCAACTTCATATAATTTAATCCCTTCCCTTCCCTCACATATCTTTAAATTATTCATAATATAAGGTCATATATGGCCACTTTCATATTTAATATCTAAAAAGAGTATTTCTGCTAATGAATAGCAGTATTTATAAGTTTACAATGTAAATTATAGTTCATTTACTTTGAAAACTAAACTGTGCCTATAAATATCGTCTCTTGATGACACTGCTCTTCAATCTCTGAAGTAAACAAAACAACACTGTTTCATGCACTTGGTAAAGATATATTCCAGTTGCTTTGAAACTCTCTGGACTTTTCTACTGGTGATACAAACCTTCATAGATACTTGGAAATGTACTTTCAGAGCTGACCATCAGTACTAAATATAAGTTATGACATTCTACATACATATGCATTAGGAATGTGTTTGTTAGAGCGTCCTAATGAAAGCTGAAGACTTTGAAAAGCCCTTTGCCTTTGGAACAGATATCAAGTAGAGCCATTTACATGAATTTAGTATCTGGTTGTCCCACATTCCTATAATTATAAATATGCTTCTAGAATAAAAACAGAAAAGAGTGTAACATATTACAAGCATTTTCAAACGTGTTCTAGTACTCCTAGGAATAACTAGGGATAAGTGAGTGAACTGAATGAACAGTCCTCCTCTCCCCCAGTTCCAACCTCAGTCAATTCCTTTAAGAAATGTTAAAAAATCACTGATTGATTAGAAGTCCTATTTTGTGGGTAAGAACTTTGAACTATAGTGTGGCAAAGCAACTTGCCTAAATTAGAGAGTAACCTAACCAAAAACTAAAGCTACTAATTCCCAATGCTGCACCATGTCATATTTGGGACGGATAACACTGTTGAAAGTGGCTGAAAACTCATATAGGGTAATTCTTTAAATTTATATTTTAAAAAGTATATGGAATGCATGTGACATTTGCAAAATAATAACCTGTTTAGACATATACACAATTTAACATAACATGTTCTATTCAAGGGACAAAAATAAAAGATATGATTGACACTGAAATTCTAAAACTTTTCATAAATGGCAGTTAATTTCAATTTATTTGACTGGTTCAGGAACATTTCTATAGTAACTGAATTTTATTTTGCTCCCTTCCATTAACTTTTATTGTATTGTAAACAGCAGCACATCAACACCATTGGCATAAAATAGCCTGTGAAGTCAACTGTTTGTAACGGACTGTGAATGATAGGAAATTTTTTTTCAAAAGTACTAAAATGCAATATCTTATCAAGAAAGAAACACTCTAGAATATTGTAAAATTGGATGGTGGTGTTTATTAGATTCTCTCTCTTTTTTCAGTGGGCTTTGGTGGATATTTACATTTTCTAAAGACCTAAATGCAACAGCTACTGACTTTCAGGATACAGGAGCACAAAGTACTCCCTTTGTCTTTTTCAGTGTGTTTTTCCCCCTTAGAACAAAACCCGCTAAATATATCTTTGCTATTTCACCAGTAGCACACTGAGATCTGGATTCTTTTCCCAACATTGATTAGATGATCACTGCATGGGTTATGATTTGGATTTTAAATCCAAGCACAGAACTGCCTCCTCACAACACAAACTAGATTCCCAGAGCAATAAACAAACTAAAGTGTTGGACTGTCAATACAATACTGACACTTCAATATGAGTATCTTCAGGTCTAGGAGTATAGAAACAAATGAAGAGTCAAAGTCAACATAATAGCATGAAACTTTAAAGAATTTTTCCACAAAATAAAAGTTCAGTGATAAGCTATAGTTTAGAATCATACCCAATGATTACTTTTCTGAGAAATTAGCAGTTGTGAGTGTATATTTTTCCAGTGTGCTGGATAAAATATGTAGATAGCCGACTGATTTAACACAAGGTTAAATCATTCAGTGACTCGAAGAATATTCTGAAAAAAAAAAGTACTAGAAGAAATAAATTTTAAAACTCAAGGTCAAGCAATGTTTTTCTTAGCTCACCCTTTTGTTATTACAGTTTACACAGTATTTTCAGTCTTTTTGTCAAAAAACTACCTCTCTATCTCAAGTTCAATGGCAACTCACAAAAAAATGAGGAAAAATAAATCTGAATTTATGTGCTTTGATACAAGCAGTCAAAATGAAATTGTGATCTAAATAGAATTTTCTGGTATTTAATTTTCTTTTCATTAAATGGAAAACAAAATCTCTAAGTTAAGCAAGATATGCAGAGTTAGGGCTGAAATTTTTCTCAGAAATGTCTATAAAATGTAACCTATTTTATAAACATTTCATTAGAGAAGGCTATACTTTCATAATGCATAAAATTAATAACAAAGGATCTTTGCTGTGTTCAAATTTCAGGAATTCCGTGACATAAATTTTCAAATAAGAGTAGAAGTTTTCCCATAGGCAGGAGATAAAGTTAGTTTGGAAAGAGCCAACAGAAATATCAAAATGTCCCACTAAAGCAAGGTGTACATTTTTAAGCAACATGATTGTTCTCTTCACACCTTCAAATAAACAAACACACACAAAAACTGGATTTAATGAGCTATACTCTTTTATTTACAGTAATTATATTCTAATGGCTTACGTTTTTGTTTATTTATTTCTCATATATTTTGCAATTTATCTATGTCTACTATTTACATTAATCTGAAAAAGTTCAAGTATGGATATACCTTTATATATATAGGTGTGTGTTTATGCTATAACTGTTGCTATTAGAAACTATAACAAGCAGACAGAAAAATCTTCAGTTAGTCATCTTTTCAAAAACAAGGGGGCCTTGTGGAGAATGGAAGAGGCTTTGGAACCAGTTAGATCTGGGTTCAAATTCTAACTATGAGCTATTTGACTTTGGACAAATTATTTAATCTCTTTAAACTTATTTCCTTGTTGCAAAATGGCTTTAATGACACATCTCATAGTGTTCACTGATGGAATGGCTAAAAAAGCATGTATTGCATCAAGCAGTTTCTTGAACACAGTAGGCTTCTAATAAAAGTATGAGTTTATAAGGGGATGGTTCCAGTTCTTGGAACCACAGTATTAAGCTAAGAAAATTTCCACTGAAAGCCAATAATAATAATAAATCATACATGCAAAACATCTAATACAACATCATGCTCAAGAACATATGTTTTCTTCTCTCATTGATTTGGTAAGTTCACAAGTACTCAACTTTAAAAGATATTAATAACTTTTGCAGTAATAATCAGGGAGAACTGAGGACTGGATAGGTGATTTGAGATTTTAACTAAGGAAATAAATCTGGTTATTACAGATTTATTTGTAAATAAATTGGAGACTAACCTGAAATTAAAACTTTGGGATTTGGCAAAAATTCTAAAGTGATCCACCTAACTGGGAGACTTAGAATTTTAGTTCTGGAATTCCCCTTTGATGCCATTTTTTCCAATACCCTTATTTCTATGGATGAGGCAACTGAGACCCAGTGAAGCTACACATACATTTCAGGGTGAAAAAGCTTTCTAACAGTGGATCCCACCCCAACCCACCCTCATCCTTAGGTTCCCCAAGCTTCTTTTAAGATGCTAAGGGTTTTCTTTCTCCAGTCTAAGAAGATCCTTTTACTCAAAGATTTGTGCTCCAACAAAGTTTTAGAACTTCTTATCCAACATCAAAGCCTAAAATTCTCTGAGGAGGACTGTGGTTTGGGGGTGGTAAGAAATCAGTCCCAAAAATATAGGCCTACAAGAAGAAGAATATTATTTAGAATCATTGTGTTTAGAATATATTTAGAATCATTCTGTTTCTGTATAAAGACAGATTTAAACTTAAAAACTGAGCATTTCAATCTGGAGAACATTTTGAAATGCCAAGTTTCTCACTGGACCTATTTTATATCTCAAGGAATAGTAGGAGGAGAGAGATTCACTCATTTGCAATCTTTCTTCTAGGTAAATTATCAGGTATTCAGAAAGGCTTTTTAGGTAAATATATGATAAAGAATGTTTAACCATATCCTTAGAATTTCTTTGATGTTGACCCTTTTGTTAAATAAATGTACCTCTCATCAAGACAGAGCTTTTCAAGAAGAATCTCTAAGTTATGCTTAGTCTAGTACTTTTTATTTCTTTAAAAAATGTACAAATATATTTGAAATTCATAAGTTATCCAAACTGTGAGTTATTTCCCCCTGGCTAAGTAGATAATAATATAAATCATTCACTTAATATTTGCAGCTCAACCACCAATATTTCTGCTGTTTTAAGTTTACAGATCTTTCCTCTTTATTCTGCAAAATAACTATTGAATGTAACATTTTATCCCCACTCCCACAGCTATAATCACTTCAAGTGTTTTCTCCTAAAATATTTTAACAGCCTCTAAATTGGTTGCCCTTCCAGGGTCTTTCATTTTCCATGCTGTTGTCAAATCTAATAACAGCACTCTATCAACTAAATGCCATCAATGTCTCCCTATGACCTATATGATAAATTCCAAATTACTTAACATACAAGGCCTGTCACAATCTGGCCCCAATTTGCCCTTGTTCATCTAGTGTCATTATCTTCCTCTTACACAACTTCCAGTTTACAAATTGTGTAAACCCCATACTGTTTCAAGACTCTATTATATTTTTGCACATGCTGTTCCCTCTGTGTGATGAATCCTTCCTTCATTTCCCCATATGGAGAGCTTGTCCTACATCTTTCAGATTTTTCAAAGATCCCATCACTTCACCAAACACTTCCCTAATCCAGCCTGCATTTTGGCAATACTGTACATATACTGCTAACACCAATCTAATTTATGTTTTTACCTTCATATCAGTCTCTTCCCCCCACTAAACTATAGGTGCTTTGAAGGCAGGGACTTATTCAGCTTTGTAACTCCAGGGCCTCACATAATGCATGGCACAGAAAGAGACAACAGTAAATGTTTGTTGAATGAATGAAGGAATGAATGGGAAGATCTAAAAAAAAAGAAATCAGAGAAATTTAAAAAATGAACAATGAAACTGTGATTTAACTGTCTCTCTCAGTTATCCAGTAGTATGCATACTATTCTACAGTATTATTATATCATATTATTATATAATTATTGGAGTAAAAACCAGTAGAATAATATACACAGGCATTAGGGAAAGATTCATGTAACTAAGATTACACCTAAATGTTCCCAAGATAGCAAATTGACTAATTCTCTTTTTTTTAAATTTTACGATGTAGTGCTTGGACTTGTTAAGAAGGTGGGTTGGGGTAGAAGAGGTAGCAGAGAAAGATGGATGTAAGTTCTCAAGCAATTTTCCAGTTACATGGTCCTCAGAGGTAATCTGATCTATCGCTTAGGCACAGAACTCAGATCTTTTAGAAATTCTTAGGCTGGGCAAGTAATAAAATAATGCTTCATTTATGGAAATGCTGTATGGTTTAAACCGCAACATGTTTGGGGGAAAAAACCTTCTAAACTGTAAAGTGATACTCATGGTTTAGTTTTTTCTCCATTATTAAACTTTGACTTATTAAAAGAAAAACGTAATTCTGAAATTTTCATACACCCTTTATACTCTCAGATTACTTTGTCATGACTGGCATATCCCATTCTTTTGATGAGCTCTGGCTCTAGTTTTAATAAAAAGAATAAATGAGAACAATAATACTAGTCTGGTTAAGAGAGAAGAGAGGTCAGTGGCCAAACTAATACAAAAGTTACTAATGTTATAATAGTCTCATTTTCCACCTCCAAATATGCAACTAGAAAACCACAGCTTTTTTTATGTCTTTATGGGGACAATGCAAGGAGTAAAAAAATCCTATTCCTCTTTACAGACATTGCAAATGAATGACTCTTTTTTCATTGGTTGTGAAATTGGCATAAGTCAGGCTGTGTACAGTTAGTAGCTCATTAGTAACTACCAGGTAATTACTGGCTTGCATTCAGATATTGACAGATGCCTAATAAGACACTTAGTGAATTTTTCATTAGTCTTTCTGAAAAAGCCTTCAGGAGAAAATATTTCTGAAGGCAGGAACTCTTTTACTTTCCTTTTCTCCCCCCTTGAGCCTCAAAGTATTTTCAAAAATCAGATTTTTAAATGTTAATAACATCATGCCTGAATATCTTTCAGCCAAATATTTTACTCTTCAGTAAATTTAGTTTCACTTCTCCTTGCTATCTATGTCCATCTACCCAAAGTCATCACCAGTACTGTGATTGAAAGACACTTAATTTACATGCATTCAATTTTGTATTAAGTTTTCAAAGCATTAGTCATCCACATATCTGACATAATTTTAAAATAATGGGGAGGGGATGGAATCAATAGTTTCTAATGGACATTTTTAACTAGTTTTTGTTATTCAAACAAAAGGCTCAAACAAAAATAGGCAAATATTTGATGCTAGAATATATTTTAAATATTTACCTATCTAACCAAAAATTGTTTAAATTTTATTGTACAGTGAAATTTTAGCACAAAGTAATACATTCACAACAACTTAGCACGCTAAAAATACATGCTAAAAATGGTTATGTGGTGAAAATACTGATTGCTACAATAAAACTCAATTATATCATCTACAAAAGTTGCAGAACATTTCATTATTGATTCTTCAAAGGAGATATAACTGCTGAATGCTAAGTGTAATTTTGATTTGACAACATTGCTTTTGCTGTAATTAAAACCCTAAAGTGATCTTTAAATAACTCTTCATTCCAATTGCATCCTGATGAGTTTCTTTATAATTGGAATGCCAACACCTAAATAAGCGACTCATCCGACACTTGTCATACTTCAATGTTCCCACCCTTAAAAAAGCACCTCTAAAAGCTTTCTGTTGGCATTTTTAGTTAGACATATTTATTTAAACAACAACTGAGAGAAACTTGGTAAGAGTTAAGGAGTGATGTGACTTCAGTGATGTATACCTCCTTTATTATTTATTTTTTTAAATTTATTTTTATTAAGGTATACTTGATTTACAATATTATGTTAGTTTCAGGTGTACAACACAGTGATTCAATAGTTTAATAGATTATACTCCATTTAAAATTGTTATAAAATTTTGACTATATTCCCTGTGCTGTAAAAATATATCCTTGTAGCTGTTTTATTTTATACATAGGAGTTTGTAACTCTTAATCCCCTAATTCCACTTGCCCCTTCTCACTGTTAGTTTTTAACTTTTTAAAATTCAGTGGCTTCATTCTTCTCTACACTGGCATACATTTAAAGGGCTTCACCTGACAGGATTAAATTATCAATAATTCTCTCTTCCTTGTCATTTCACCTCTTTCCTTCTTCCAGGGGTTTTGATCTAAGCTTACTGCCAGAGAAGAAAGCAATCTCTTAAGCTAAGCCATACAAATGTATGGCTTTACTTGGGATCTCTCAGTGAAACTTTACAGTCTCTCAGTACTTTACAAGATATTTGAAGATGAAAACACCTAATAACAAAGGTGACATTAAGTCACTACAGATTAATAAAAATTTGTTCCTCTTCTTCATTCTGGGAAAAACCTAATCTTTAAAAAGCTACCTGCATCTAAAATATTTTGAGTGTTCATGAATTGTTTGTGGTTTCTGTTATATTCATGTCATCTTCACCTGGATCCCATTCTTTTTTATTATGTCCTTCTCCTTTGCTCTTGTTAATTCCCTCATCCTCAGCTATTTTTTCCTCTAAGACTTTTTGCCCATCCCTAATTCTAGCATTACCTCCCCCATATCAAATTGCTTCCTTCATTTGTTTTATATTTAGAGTCTTATAATCTACTCAGAGTTATAAAAAATAGAAAAATAAAGTACCTATAGAATTTATATTCAAATAATTTCCTAAACGTTACTCTAATTTGAAAGCTGTTTTTCATGTTACTTTTTGTTGATGCTGTTGATTACATAACAATAAATTTAATCATGTATGTAGTCTAACTGATAACTTTTAAATATTACTTCACTGTCTTTAAAGAATTATACTTTCACTTAGTATTTAAAAAAAGAAACCTATCAGATTGCAATAATAACCTTATTTTTATAAGCAAGTATTCTGTTTCAGTTCAATTAGGATATATGTATATATTAACTTATAAAAATATCATTCATTTACTATAAAAACTATTTAGAAAAGTACAATTAGAGAAAACATTGACAATGTCAAAGTGATTTTATGTATGACTATAGAAGGTCTGAATAAATATATCTAATTCTTATTTACCAATATTGTCACAAAGGAATATAATAATGTAATCTTAAATTAAGAAATGTATTTGATGAAAGTATATAAAATAAATAAATAAATATATATATATATATATATTTTTTTTTCTAAATGACTATTTTATGCACTGGTGAAATACTGAATCATTTGTGCTATGGGACCAACCTTTATGTCTGTGAGATCCATCCATGTTGCTAAATTCAATATGATTTTCATCAGCCCAGTAGAGTCTATGGTTGACATAATCTATTGTTAGTGCCATAGGTCTAGAAATCTTGGTTTCTACGACAACACTCTGATTGGTTCCATCCATTCCAACACGTCCAATGTGAGGATACTCACAGCAGTCAATCCAATATAAATACCTAGAAAAGAAAATCAATAGCCACGTTGTTTATAGACACTCAGGGAGTAAAACATCTTACAGTATTTCTCTTATTTGCTTAGCTATTCCCAAATTAATTCTTGTATCTCTCTAATTGCAGCTTGTAAGAAGCATACTTCAATGCAAACTTTTCTTATTCTTTTTTTTAAAACATGTAGTACACTTTGAAATATCCATATAATTTTAAACATATGTTTCCTTTAGTATACAACTCATATGTATATAACATTTCTGCAAGTGTTAACAAATAATAGATGCCCAAAACTAAAGAGGTAAACCTTCAAAATGCATCTATAATGTTAGAGGAATAAAACTATCTAAATATTTTTTTTTCTTTTGTGTTTTACCTATGAAAAATTAAAAATGAATTACGGAGAAGTACATTATATTTTCTTGAATGTTCATTGTTCAGTGTGGTAGCCACCAGCCAATTGTGACTCTTTAAATTTAAGTTAATTAAAATCATATAAAATTAAGTAAATTCCAAAAGTGAAAAATAATTTCCTCCATTAAATCTGCAGTACTATTAACAAAGTACTGCAGATTCTTAGAGGTCAATAGTAATGTTTTTGAGGTCATTAAGTAAATTATGAATTTCAAATGGTCTGAGCTCCATGTAATAGCAAATATCTTTTGTTTGTATTCTGAACATTTTATTTGGCTAATCTTATCATCATCTTGAACCAAGATACCACAAAGAAGAGGAAGAGCATATTTCATGGAGTCCAACATCTGTTACATCACTCCCAATAAGTTCACTGAGAGTTTGAGGTCTGAAATCCTCACCCTGACACTCAAATTCTTCATTACTAGAAACAGACTTTTCCAATTTACTTCCCACTATTGAAATGTATGAACTGAGGTCTAGTTGGAGTATTTATAGTCCTACATTTTCACTTTTTTGCTTTTATCATATCATTTGCCTTGCTCCTGCCTCTTCAATACAGATATTATGATTCAGACGTTATTCAGTGTCCCCTCTGTTCTCCACAAACTCTTCTCTGATTTGTGTCAGTTCATGTTTTTCAAGGTAGGTTACAAGATTATATATATTTGAGAAATGGTTTGTTAAGCAAAGTAAGCATCATCTTGTTAATTATAGGATTCTTCAGAGCTTTTAATATGCTATATGATATAATGACTCTCTAAGAGGGAGCTAAAATATCCTTTGTTTATCACATAGTTTTGGGTAACTACATTTATTTTCCTAGAGCAGTTCCTAGGAAACACACTTTAGGAAACTGTGCTTTAGCACCTTCCGGTCTACAGAATTTCTTTATCACATGTATAACTGAACAACACATATATCATGCACATAGGAACCCACAAAGCAGTAATGATGTAGGTTCTCAGGCTTCAGAATCAGAGAACCTAACTCAATAAATCAGTTGGTGAAACATCTCTGATAAACCCCAAAGCCGTGCTTAAGTGGATTGAGAAACATATCTTGAAACAATGATTCACTGAGGCTATATAATATGTGTCAGACATTGCTTAGTACTGGGAACACAGAGGTAAACAGATATGATTTTTGCCATCAAAGATCTCTCAGTGAATACAGTAGAGGTGAATGTAAAACAAATGAAAAAATTAAAGCATGTTATGATAAAACTACTTTACCATGGAGGCACAAAAGAAGGAATGACAATTTTACCCAGATGGAAAAAAGCATGAAAAATCTTATCTTCATTAACTACCTTATAAATTTCTTGATAACAATGATCTTTTATCTCTTTCAGAATTTAGAATAAAGTATAACTTAAAGATTTTAATGCTGCAACAGGTCTTGAAGATCATGTAGTTTCAGGCCTTCATTTCACTGACAAACTGAGACCATAAAATATTATGAGCTTTGTCCTAGTCTGTTATGATAGTGATAAAGCTGGAACAAGGGCTCAGGTCTCTAGATTTATAGACTAGCTTTTTTTAAATGTATTTTTTTATATTTAAGATAAAACTCATATTCCATTAATAATGTTGTCTAGCTTTTTTTTTTTTTTTTCTAAGCAACACTATGCAGAGTCTTAAAGCAAAAAAGGCCTAAAAACAGGTTACTTGGGTTCATATTCCAGGTCCACCCATGTGAACTTGGCACTTTAGTTAGCCTCCCCTGAGCCTGGATTTACTCATACGTTCAAAAGTGATAATAATAGTTTCTACTCACAGAGTCCTGTAAGGATTAAAAGAGAGAACACAGGGAACAAACTTGGAACATTTATGAACATGTAGTTAAGTATTCAGCAAATATTAACTATTATTATTTTACTTGCACTAGCTACACAATATATGCATTCATATTGGTTTAGTGATAACTGTCTAATAAATTACTGCATCTGGATTGTATGTATGTTATTACATGATTTGCCTGGATTTTATCATGTGTGTTATTACCTGATTTGCCTATTTAAGTACCCATCAATTAGAAGAATATTATAAAAATGTTTTACTGTATTGAAGGAAAGCATAGTTTAACTGTACTCAGTATAAATGAGCCTTCATAAGCACAGAAATTACTGTGCATCTCTCCTTATGGGTAGCTAACTTGTGATGACTAAATTTCATTTCCTTTTCCATAATTAAGCCTCATTACTATACATTTAAGTTTCTCAAAAAGCCCATACTAGACATTCTGGTCATTTTAACATCTAAAATGCAACCTGCCAAATGTTATCCAAGTAAAAAATTTGTTGTAAATAATTAAAGCTGAAAAATGAAAAGTTCAGTGAAAATGTCAAAAGGAGAGCCTTAAATTTCACCCATATAATATGTAAAATTTACCTAAGATCACATACGAAAAATCTCAGCTCCAAATAATAGCTATTCTGTAAGTTATAACCAAGAGTAAACATATAAAAGAATGTCTTCTTGTAACCATAACAACAGGCTTTTGTGATTCCTGAGGATGTCTTTTATAGTTGAATCTGATACATTTTATTTCTTTAAAACAAATTAAAATAGAAGTCTGCTATCAGTTTTCACTTTTTTTTTTTCCTGAATTCAGGGAACATATTTAGAGAAATTTTTCCAGTTGGAATTATTTCTGATTTTGAACTATAAAATTAATTTTTAATGTTCATTCCCTGTGTGTTTTTGCCTAAATATGGGATTATAGGCTTAAAAATTGGTAGGAAAAAGGTGGGGATTTTTAATGTGACTGGTTAGCTTAATGAAATATTTCTGTTTTTCCCCACAGCAATAAAAAAGAGTTTTCTTTCCTTATACGATTTTCATTCCCTCACAACAAAGGTTCCCTTTGTTATGACTCTTCTCTTTGAAACATGCAGGTTGTTTACATACCAATAAATTGGTTTCTGCATAGATGCAGGTGCAATGCCCCTGCAAACTACAATCCTATGGTTTGTGTATATCCAGTAGCCTATTTATTATTACCTTCAACAGTAAATTTAACAGTTTCTGTGTTAGGCACAAGCAGTAATTAAGCCATGGCTTTTCTGTTAAAGGAATTCGCTTTCTAGATGGAGAGAGAAACATGTACACCAATAACAGTCACGTAATGTTACATGTTCAATATGTGGTGGCTACTGAGATGCAATTGGGGAACTTTCACAGAGGAAGTGATATTTTTTGCTGTTGTTGAAAAAATAAGAAGTTATTCTAACTGGAGGAAAAGCACAGGGGCATTGTAGAAAGTAAGAATAGCATCAGCCAAGATATAGAAGCACAAAATGTGTCTTTTCCAAATGTATTTGCACTTCCAATATCCATATTAACAATAGTGGATAGAGATTCTGAGAATATAAAGTGTCCTTCGACATACTCTCATTAAACGTATTTCAAAGGCAAAATAGAACCCAGTATTATTTTCTTGTGATATTGCTAATAGAGTATTAGAAAAGGAAAATAAATAAAAATATGTTTTAAAAATAAGGCATGCATATAGCTGATTCACTTTGTTATACAGCAGAAACTAACACAACACTGTAAAGCAATTATACTCCAATAAAGATGTTGAAAAAAAATGCATGCTTATAATGATTAGGCAGTTTTATTTCCAAAAAAACTCATATTATCTGTAGTAACTTAAAATTTTATAAAAAGGCAAATTGTTAAAATGGAAAAAAAAGTATTTTTTTTCTTATGCCCTGTTTGGATGGCTCTTGGAAAACCTGCTCACAACCCAAGATAACTTTGTTACTGGAAACTCTAATGTGATACATGTAATAGGGAAAAGAGCTGACCAGAATTTGGAAACTGGATTAAATCCCCAGTTTAATATTGTATTACAGTACCTAAATGATCCTGAGAAAGTCACTTAGCCACTCTGAGGCTGAATGTTCATACTTGTACTAAAAGTATAATAATAAAAATACTCATATCTGTTTTAGAGACTCTGAGTAAACAGTATAAGCATCTAAAGTGATAAAGCACAGAGATAGTTTTCTAATTCATAAAATGCTATAGAAGTGATATTGATCATCATTATCATTATTATTATTATATGGGACCCCCAATCCCAGTAGGTCCTTCCCCTTTCTTATATCTGCCCCTTTTCCTCTGTTCCTCATATTCTGAGGAAATCATTTTTCTATTTACCTGTTTGCCCAAGCCATAAGCCTCATAAGGTTTGTTTTGTTGTTGTTGTGTTGTATTACATTCTGATTTATCCCTAGCTCTTTTTTACTCTATAAAGTGAACTGGTATCAAAGTTCTGCAATTTTATATACTTAATTTACTCCCTTAGTATGACTTATTTTCAGTTCCTTGGATATGCCTTGCTTTCCTATGTGTCTTTGTTTTCCCATAAAGCTTCTTCTTTTTGCCTGAAATGACTTCTGCTCTGAAATGTACCACATAACCCGGCTAATTCTTACTTCACCAGTCTTGTCCTGGAAGATTTCACTGACCCCATTTGAGATAGAAACATTTTCTGTTTTCTCCACTTCATGAGTTATTGTATTATATGATAATTTTTGCTTATCTACCTACTCACTGGACTGTGAAATACTTGGAGACAAGGGTTGTGACTTTTATTTTTATATTATACCTAGAACAGTGCCAGATATACACTAGATGCTAGAGAAATATGAGTTGAATAAATGAATGAGCAGATGAATTTATTTTCTGTTAAACAGTCATATCATACATTTACTTTAATGTCTATCATAATGGTTTCTTGTTATGCTGAAGTGACATCTTAAAGATAAAATTATGCTCAGCACAGTTTTAACATTATATTTTCTATTCTACTTTAAAATGCATCTATATCTATGTCTCTTCTGTATAAATGACAACTTTTATAAACCTTAAATGTAAATGATATTAATGACCTAAAACTTATGATTAAATAAATTTTAATTTATTTACATTGATTTAGTACATTGATTCCCAATCAATAACAGAATGATTGGGATCATTGGATTTCAGCTGAACTTAAATGTAATAGCCAGGAAAATGATCTGTCTACTTGTATCTTCTTTACCATTCTTACTAACCAGCATATCTAAATTGGTACTGTGACAACTGGCATACTACCATTATAAGAAAGGACCCCCAAGCTACCTTCTAAATGTTTACTCGCTTTACTGCATTAGATACTCCAATGATCTTTATCTTCCCTTAAATAATCCTTACCCTATTCCTCACTAAATATCGCGACAGAAATCACCTTCTCAAGGAAAGAGGGGTCAGTAGTATTGGCATATTCAAAACATATGCAAATCACAATGGCAATCTGACATAGAAAGGTTCAATTGCATTTTTATTAATCTTACAATTTGAGCTGTCATTTTTGAAGCAAGATTGTACAATATTTTAGACAGCTATGGCATTTTCACCCTTAAGCTCATCTCATAAAAGCTAAAATCCAAGTCGCCCTATTGTCTCACTCTGGGGAACTAGGAAAACAGTATGAACAAAAAAGGTGTCATTAAATTTTTTCTGTTGGAATCTGTTTATCTGCTATGTGGCTTTAATTGTTTCATAAAAAGATCTAATTTTTATGTTTCTTGGGTTATAATCTGCCATTCCATATCATAACAAAATAATATTTAAAAACGAAATCAAAGGAGTCTTCCATAATATCTACAATAATTTAGTACTTCATTGTTTAAGTTGACACTTTTGGTGGATGGGTTTATGTTGACGATAACTTAAGACTGCTGTCAGTTTATGGGATAATAACCATAACCTGGGAGAAATAAAACTTAAAGCTAGATCCAGCTGTGTTCACTATGCTAGCATACAGTTTTTGCTTTATAACTAGGAAATTCCATAATACTGTTATTATTAACAGATAATGTTTCTTTCATTTGGAAAATGAAGCATCTTGAAAATTATTGGATGAGAAGCTAAGATAGCCATACTGATTTTGAAGAAAAGGACAATGGACACACTAAAATAAATATCTTCTGATAAAATACCAAAGGACTCAAACATTCATATTCTTATGAATGAATAATGACGATAGCCAAATTTAGTATATCTGGCCATTATTTCTTGAAACATCTATAGAAACAGACGCTCTTGTAACTCTGTTTCAGTTAAAATAGAATTGACACTCTTCTGTTACTATGGTAAAGAAAATATTTTAAAAGGTAACAAAATAGTTACATAATTATATTGCAAAAATTTAAAACTTGCACCATTACCCTGGAAACAGAGTAGTATTTACAGTACAAGTCTTCTACTATTAGGTACTGCTTTTACCCAAATTAATATTTAAAATCAAGCTCCATGCATACTATGATATGATCACTTTGCCAATTATAAACATGAGACCAAAAATCAGAGATACAATATATTAACAAGAAGCAAAATCTAATTATTGCATATGGCATGATAAAACTGATTTGGTAAAACACTTTATAGGAAATTAATTTAGACAGCAGAAAATTTAGAGCACTAGAGTTAGCATAATACTTGTTACTGTAAATGTTTCCTATTTTTAAAAAGCAAATTTAACAAACATGTTCAATAGGTTGAACTTCTACAGAGATCATTTTGGAGTACGTAATCACTCAAATTGTAGTGTAAAAAAAAAAAAAAGAAAGACATGCCTTCTCTACCTACCAAAACAACGTAATTGAAAGTGAATGATAATGGTCATAATATAGAACTTTAGCAAACAGGTTTTGACACCTAAATGTGTGTTCATCCCTCATCTGAGATATCCAGCCAGATGCCCTTGATCCTTATGATGACTTGTTCTTCTTTCTCACAGAGAAATGCAAATGAAACCCAACTCTAATATGAATCTTTCCTGATATTCCCCCTATGCTTTTCCCTCTGAATGCATAGATAATGCACCCTGTTATTTATTATTCATGGATGCTATTTAAGTCTCCTGCTCTAAAGTGGTTCAGGAATTACATCATCTCTATTCATGACTACTACAAATACTACAAAACAGGATCCAAGAGTTTGTGCTTCGCCTGTCTTTCCTCCAAGATTTAAACACATTAGAATTTGGATAAATCTGTATGTTTTATTCATTTCAACAATACATTTATTGATTAGTTATAAAAAGAGTTATGTTTAAAAACTTAAAAAAATACTTGCTCTAAAATCCCATCACTTTAATTTTTTTCTTAAAAAAATTTGTGATAGTCACATTTCTTTTTTTTTTTAAAGTTTTTTGATGTGGACAATTTTTAAAGTATTTATTGAATTTGTTACAATACTGCTTCTGTTTCATATTTTGGTTTTTTGGTCACGAGGCATGTGGGATCTCAGCTCCCCAACCAGGGATCAAACCTGCACCCCCTGCATTGGAAGGTGAAGTCTTAACCACTGGACCACTAGGGAAATCCCTGTTATAGTCACATTTCTCTTTTTGATTTCTCAATAAAACTTTCTACACATTTACACTTTTCATGGGTTCCCATGTTAAAATCTATAGACAAGGATTTACCATATTGGACATAATCCACAGTCTTAATCTTTAATTTAAGATTTTCAATGTTTGTTACCAACCCAGCACGAGGATCTAAAGACAGGTCCCTGGGAAACTTCAGCCTTTTGCTAACCAGTATAGTAGGGTATAAGCCATTGAGTTTGGATACTTCAATGATCCTTTTTTCTGTGTCAGACCAATAGAGGTTTTTTCCAATCCAATCGACAGCAAGTGCACTGGGGACAGCTGTGTTATGCACTACCTAACAAAATAAGAATTTAAAAAGTTAACAGTGTAAATGCCTAGAATAAGAATTAAGCAATTGCTTCTTGATTTTTTTCAGAGATACAGAATTGTATTTAAACATTTGAAATGGGATTTAGATAAGCACAAAACATAGAACAATTTACCTAATAAAATTACTTACTTGTTTACGAGGAATTACCCAATATGTAATCAGACCCCTAGAAATTCCATAAAGGTTTAAGAAAGAAACACCAAAATAAAAGGCTCTTGGATGGTTACACAGTTGTTTATCACATTTTCATTAGAGTTTCCTTCTCCTCTCAAAATTTTGGGCAAAAATTCTATCACAGGCAGAGACACACAAGCACAAAAATTTATTGATGTTATTTAGTAATAACAGGTTCTTGGGGAGATACCAATAGCATTCACCACTCCCCCAACTGTTCTTGCTCTATTTAAATTATCTACTACAAAGAGAGAAAAAAATACAAGCAAGAACATACATTAAGTATTTCACCCAACCAAAGGGAAGTAAAAATATACTCATTCAACTGCTGTGCTCAATTGTAACCTATGTCAATATCAAATATAATAAGGATATAGGCTTTGTATGCACAAATATGCTGCATATAAAATAACCAATAGCAGTTATTCTGAACTCCCTGTACCCAACCTACTGATTGTTTTGGCATTTTATATATATATACATTACAAGGTTTCATTAATATTTTCAAAACTGATTGCTTCCACCAAAGCTTTCTATACAATATTATAGATGGCTACAAAAAAAGTTAAAGTAATTGAGTTCTATCTACTTGAATTTGAACTTCTTTATAATACATTTTACTACATATATACAGTACAAATAATTTTATTTTAAAACTCAAGTTAGCATAGAAATGGTGCCAAGTAGTTCATACCTATAAGGTGACACGTGTTTAATTACGATGCTGCCTACTCAGAACATTCATGATTTTACACAAATGCATTCAACTAATTCCATCTATAGCAAGTTAATTTTAATAGTGCTATAAGTTCAATCTACAGTCTAATAATTATTTTTTTCAACTACAAATTCTCAGGGTGAACATTTTCTTTTATATAAATCAACACAATCGAATCTCAGGCACTAATCATTCAAGCCTTAAGCATCCATCACATTTTCTAGGGTTGTGAATAAGGTTTCAAATTTTATTTATTCAATTTGATTTTTACCTTATTGCAAGTAATAGTGTCATAATGAAACATAAGGATAAAAACCTCCAATTTCATATTTAAAGTATATATTAACCTACACTGTACAAACGTGAAATTCAAACCAACCTAATACATTCTATGAGTTGCATCATTACCATCAAATAACATTTTCTGTTCAATTCAATCACACAAATAAAATATTGAATAATCCCATCATTGTAATATGTAATTACCTTAATATCACTTCCATTTAAACACATTCTGTTTATGCGACTGCCATTGGGTCGACTAGAATCAATCCAATAGATAAATTCTTCTCTGTAATCAAAGTCTATACCAATAACATTGTTTAATCCCTAAAAATAAAAAAGAGTATGTTGGAATAATAGTTAATAGAAATTGTTTTAAAATGATTAAGGAATTCATAAGAATCAGTATTTCCCTTTGAATCTAAGTACAGTTTTACAATAAATAGCATTTGTGAGAATACCAATTCTTTATAAAAGCATTATATATTTACATTTTTTCTACACCATACACTTAAGATGTTACATAATTTATTGTATTTGAAAATATTTTCCAAGTAGGAAAAATTTTGGAATGTTTATAGCTAATGGTTTAAGTAAATAGCCAGTAACGTGGAAAAAAATGCTTTTAGAGAGATAAAGGAAAAGAGTCTCATTTTAAGTTAATATTAAATATAAATTTGATGCCATTATGAGTATACATCTAAATTGGAAAGGTAGACGACCCCCAATAATTTAAGATGAGCTCTTGATAGATATGTGATGAAAGTCAGAAAAGAAGGTTTAAAAATTTTACTTTCCCTAAAAGCCTTTGTCTCAACAAAATAGCAACATTCTCTTTTTTTCTCATGCTTCAAGTAGCCCATTAGGCAATACAGTGCCATATTAGAATTTAAAAGTTAAAACCTTAGGTGAGTATTTGACCAAAGAGGAACTAGGTAGTCAACAACTTTTTATTCCACATGGTAGAAATGTGAGGAAATCCCTCCCTTCAGACTCACAATTAATGCATTTTTTAGCAGGTAACAAAATTGAACATGAATTCAGCTGATGGGTTTCTGGATACTACAGTTCTTTGGTTTGGCAGTTCCACTGTTTCAGTGATTTGATCTGAGGATTGTACATCAGGATCTGAGAATTTTCTTAGCTGTTGAGTTTTCCAAATGATTGCTTAGGGATTGGTTTAATTCTGACCTATTGTTACTGCTCATAGATTTACTACCCCAATGGACTAACAAAACTTGGATCAAGATTTCAATTGTGTTAACTTGCTTTAAGAGTTGAATATTTTATTAATATATAAACTCGTGCTAAAAAATAATTGACACCATAGACACTTGGCAAAGCCCCAGAGATCTTTGTCATATCTCTGTATCTGATGTAAGCTTTTTACATCAATATTCACCCTAAAGTTGTCGTTGTCTCAAATTGTTTTAGGGGTCGCTTAAGAGTACTTATAGTCCTATAAGTAAGGATTAGCATCTTCAAGGAGATAGTTTTGTTTGTTTGTTTGTTTTGTGGTTTGCTTCGGTTTGGTTTGGGGAGGGATGGTTGTTCCCAATTCTGAGTTCTGTTTCCACATCTATACTCAGAATTCAAAATTTTATAATAACACTGAATCAGAGATATATATATTTTTTTTTTATAAAACTCAGGCCAAAGCTAAATTAGTGCTGTCCAGATTTTATTTCTTTCCAATGATCTCCAAGACTAAGGACGACCTATGTATCACTATTTGCAACAACTCAGAGAAGGTTCTTGCAAATACTGATTTTTTCTTCTCTTAGCCAGGCTAAATTCTAGCAGTGATGGTGTTAAAATCATAGGTTCAAATCTTATGCTTTTATTTGGCTTAAAAGGAGCAATCTCCTTTTCTTCAGCTCTAGATTATAAAGTTAACCTGCAATCACTTAACCCCACTATGCCCAGATGAATAAATGCAAGTATAAGTCTTACTGACAGCATCACTAATCAAGAATAATGATTATAAATGCTAAAAAAAATGCAACTAATATTCAGTCTCAGATTCAAAAGACTCATTAATTATTCATTCACACCCTAATAACTGGAGAACTACTTAACTAAATACATGTAAACATTCATATCTAAGAAGTCATCTATGCACAATCAAGGTTCTAAAATATAAACAGAATGGATTCCAAGTTCTGTAGAGGGTTTAATAAATTCATTTCAATGGTAGTCTACAGGGCTTCCCTGGTGGCGCAGTGGTTGAGAGTCCGCCTGCTGATGCAGGGGACACGGGTTCATGCCCCGGTCCGGGAAAACCCCACATGTCATGGAGCGGCCTGGCCTGTGAGCCATGGCTGCTGAGCCTGCGCATCCGGAGCCTGTGCTCCGCAATGGGAGAGGCCACAACAGTGAGAGGCCCGCGTACCGCAAAAAAAAAAAAAAAAAAAGTAGTAGTCTACAATATTCTTTCTGTTCAAATGCTTTTCTCACTGGAAGAATAAGGTAAATGGGTTAGGGTTCTGTGATGGCCTGGCAATTCAGATGGGTATATTAGACCTCTATAGGGAAAAGGTGGGAGAGAAAGTTGTCTCTGACCTTAGGAAAGATTCACCCACAATCCCCAGTCATGGCAGAATTATCCTATTCCTTTCTTTACAATAATCAATTTAGATAATGAAAATCCAATTCCAAATTTAGCAAGTCAACTACAATAAATTAAAGCCGTGAATGCAGAGAAATTGAAGGTCTGAATTCTGACATATCTTTCCAGCCAAACTGGTCATTTTTCTACAGCTTTACCCTTAATCCCTTCAGAAAAGAGTGTAGAGCTCTCTCTACAGAATCATATGGAAGGAACATTAAAACAGCCAAGGGCATGGTCAAAATAACGTCTAAAAACTGGAGTCATCCCAGTGGTTTCAGAGCTGAAAATTGGTTTCATCAAAATCCTATTTGCTTCTTTTATTTCTGTGGCTGAAGATTTGCACCCTTTGGTTCAAGACGATTAATTTAGGAAATTGTGTTTTGTTTCTCTATACAATTTTACTGGAATAAAAGTCACTGCTAGAATTGAATTGGATAACATATTGGAAAGCTACTTGATTAATTTTCATTTCTAAAATCCATGTTATTAAAGTACATTTTCTGAATGTGTTGTACGAATTTAAGTTATAGCTGTCTTAGCTACAACTGTGTTTTAGAATATATAGGGTAAAAACATTATACCAGTTGTTATAATTTTATGCTATAAAACTTCATGAGATTGTTACTAAATATGATAAAGAGAATAAAATTTAAGATATTAGGATAAATTGTTCTTCCTAATTATTTACACACAGAATTCCCAAATAATTAAGGCACAGATGTTGTCTTTTCATTTATTTTTGACTGAGAGAAAAGGTGGAGAAACAATTACTGCTATTTTCTACTTCACTCTGCATATGCAGACAAAATCTTTGAGGAAGAAATTGGTTTTTACCACCTTGAACTCCTTGAAAATTTCTGTAATGCCATGATGAAATTGTGGTTAAAAATAAGTTTCCTAACAAAAATGACATATTTCAAGCAGCCCACAAGCAAAACTTTAAGGCTTGTCTTTAGTTTCTTGGGTCTTTACATCCTTACTCCGTGGTCACCACTAACAAATGCTCTCCAAAGACACAGGTGTTCAGGGTCCTTGTGCATTTCCTTATCTTCCTGACTACCTCCTTATTTCCATAAACTACACTAAGAAACTGTTTGAAATTCATCCCCACTTATGTACTAGTGATTGGCAATAGTCTACAGTTATATCACCAGGAAAAAAACACTATAACAATGTGAGCATTAAAATGGTTTGGCTGTATGAAATAGACTTACATCATGCGTGGAGATAAAAATCATTTTGGTCCCTTAAGAACAATCCCTGATAATGTATTAGCCATGAAAGACAAAAAAAAAAAAAAAAAAAAAAAAAAAAGGATAGCAGTAGAAATGTCTTGAGCCACAGGGTTGGAAAATAAAGCAAGGAGCTACCACTGAAGCTCTGTTATAGTTCTTTCTTGAAGATCATAAATATTGTTGCTATATTAGTTAAATTTGTGGTTCAGCTGAGCTTATAGAGTATTCTAAAAAGAAAACTTTCTCACTTTGAGATAGCACAGTCTAAAAGGGAGAAATGCTAAAAACAAAAGAAAGCAAAACAAAAAACTTATTAAAGAGAAAATAAACACGTCCCATTTCCAGAGACTATACAAGAAAATCAATAGCTTGCACACCTAACTTGGAAGGTCTAGAAAGGGTATGGAGAAATATACTTAAGAGAAAGAGGTAATTTTCAATATTTTGTAAGTTTGATATATGCTTAAAGTTATACTGCACTGGAAAAAAATAAATTAATGCAGAAAACCATTTGGGAAACGAACACTTTTCCATTTTAAAGCAGTTATGTAAATTTAAACTATCTCCCTATGGGTATCACTCATCTCTTAAAGAAATAGTCATTTAATTCTTATATTTTAAATAGACTTCTGTTTAGTTTTTACAAACAACATGAAAATATTTTGTACTTTACCCAATCTCTTAAGGTACATAATTAGAGAAAGAGGCAGTATGAAACAGTGGGTATTTGTGGCACACTCCAAACTCAAGAGCAAGAATCTAAACCTCACAGACATTCCTGAATAAGACAAGTATGTATGTGGTAAGCACACGGAAAGTTTGAGGATGCTGGTGAATTAAGAGCACGGGCATAAATCACAGTGGCAGCTGCTACCCAGCTTGGATTGTGTCCATTCAGGGATGTGAACCCAGAAATGCTACACCTTCCTATTTTTTCATGAGTAGCCAGAAATCTGGATTTTCATGTGAAATTTTAATTTTCAATTTGTGACTTAGAAGCTGCAAAATCCAATTCTGTGGGGAATAGTAAACATCACACTTGCTAATGAATATCTGCACTTAAAGTAAGACTAAATTCTTAAGCAATATGAATGAAACTCTAACTATAGCAATGGAGGTACCCAGGAGTGAGTGGAAAATTATCTTTAGTTAAGTATTCTTTATGTTGCTGAAAAATCAACATATGAATGGACTTCTTCATCTAATGCCTAGTGCTGGCATAAACATACTACAAGAACAAGAAATATCTTTATTTTTGGCACACTTGTTCTAGAGAGTGCTATCACATATTCATGTCACTATTGCACAGTTTGGGGCAAAGAGAAATTTGCAGCAGGACAGATACAAGCCACATCTTTCCAAAGAAGCTACTTCTGACGATCAAAGATATGCTAAAACTAACTGTGATTTCTCTAGTCAATGTAATAATCAGTCTAGTTTTAATGATTTGATTTTATGCTTTCACTGCAGACTGGGAGGGAAAAAAAAATTTGAGGGAAGCAATTCACATTTCCATCCTGTCATAAATGGAAATCATTCCTTTCATCTCAGATAGTATATATGAGTAAACTCTGACAACAGAACTTAAGCAACAAAATGGATCAGTAGCCCAGATTCTCTTGAAGTAGGTGGGTTGAGGGATGAAAAGGGTAAGGCTGAATATATGCACCTCATAACCTTTTAACCATGACTGGATTATAATCGTACTTTTGCTCCCTAGCTAATTCCAAATTTTAAAGGCTAAGGATCATCAATCCCATATTATTCCTTAGTTCTAAGAACAGAAACTTGAGGTTCTGGAAAAGATGTTTATTTTTAAATCCCAAGGGCTGTGGGGCTGGGGGGACAATCTGGGTAATGCACAACTACCTTAAAAGAGAATTTTATACCTTCCCTAGTCTAGCTGTTCTTAAGAGAGTTTTTTTCCTTGCATTAGCTATGGTTTGCATCTTCTACTTTCTTGGATATGGTGTGATGTCACAAGTTGGAGGCATCACCTGGACAATTCAAACAGAACAAAGTTTATGGCAATCTTATATGCATACATGCATGGATCCCTGAATACATGCTTCAGAAGTACTAATTATGAGGTATTGCTACAGCTCTAATGCATATCTAGAGTGACTGTAAATACTATGTAAATCATCATGGAAATGTCATACCTGTTTTAAAAGTGTGTAGTTGGAACCATCAGTGCTAATTTTCCTTATCTCATGATGATCAGCAAGAATTAGAAAAGGTTCTTCATCTAAATACCAAGACAAGAAACATATTAGACTTTAGTATTTATGGTTTTCAACTCTGCTTAGTCTCAGTTTAGTTACTACAGCGATGCAAGTTCAAATGCAGTGCCCTCTGGTAGATTAATGGTTAAAAAATTCTTCCTGAGCACCTCTACTGATAACAATATGAAAAGAAAGCAGATGCCTGTGCAGTACAGAAAATCTAGACAATTCCAAATCCCTCTCTTTCCCTCAGTCTTCTTGAATATTAAATTATCTAATTTATTTGAAATTAGTAGAAAACACCTGCTGTTAAAATCTTATTTTTTGTTGTTCCTTTTTTTTTAATTGGAATATAGTTGATTTCCAATGTTGTGTTAACTTGAGGTATACAGCAAAGTGAATCAGTTACACATATACAATATATCCACTTTTTTTTTTAGATTCTTTTCCCATATAGGTCATTACAGAGTATTGAGCAGAGTTCCCTGTGCTATACAGCAGGTTCTTACTAGTTATCTACTTTACATATAGTAGTGTGTACATGTCAATCCCAATCTCTCAAATGGTACAAATGAACTTATTTACAAAACAGAAATAGAGGCACGGATGTAGAAAACAAACCTACGGTTACCAGGGGGAAAGGGGTGGAGGGAAGGATAGAAATCTTATTTTTAAATGAATTTCAGAGAAGGATAATCTGCACCTATCTTAGAAACCTACAGTACAGCTAAACATTCCTATAACCAGAAAATTCTTTCTTGATAATCAAATAACCAGCTTATGCTCTCAGAATAACTTCAGTGAAAACCAAGAATTTCACTGCCTACATACACGTTTTTCATCTGCCTGGAAGCTTCTCTTAAGTAAGAGTCTATTTCCTTCTTATTTGTCCAACATGCTTTAGTATATTATTTGTTCTAGAATCTAGGAAAGATAATAAAAATAATCTAACCATGCTTCATATATGTAAAGATCAAACTCCTTTTAAACATCTTTGTTTCTAAGATGCATTCATACACTTAGATGCCTCGTAAGCAAATTTAATGTCAGCATAGATTAGAAAAAAACAATGAAAAAGGTAGCCACTTTACATGATTAAATGAGGACTTTATTGTAAATCATTTATTGTTATAGAGTTATTGTCCTGTTTATGTTCAAATTATTTGAATTATTATTATGAATAATATTATTTGAATTATTATTCAAATTATTTGATTTGAATTATTATGATGTTCAAATTTATTTTCAAACTTATTACTTTCTTCCTTTCAGCCTTTAGTTTTACAGTATATGTATAATACATAGGGCACTGTACTCTGTTTTAGCATACTCTGTGTCAGAGATTAGAAATGTGTGTCACAGATGCTCGACATCACCTTCTACCAGTGATGGCAGCACCTCTAATCATTCCAGTCTTCCTGTTGAGGTTAAATAGAGACTCAGAACCCTACTCAAAAGAGTTGTCTCTCAAGTTAAAGTTGCTTTGCCCTCCTATCGATATAGTTCTACATTCATAAATGTTATTAATCAGTCATGTTCTACCTTAATACTTAGGCAGTTCTGTTCTTTACAACTTAAATTGTAAGACCTGAAATTTGAAATTCCTAGAGGAAAACATAGAGAAAAATCGCCTTTACACTGGTCTTGGAAATGACTGTTTGCCTATGACACCAAAAACACAAACAACAAAAGCAAAAATCATCGATGGGGACTACATCAAAGAAAAAAGCTTCTGCAAAGGAAAAGAAACAATCGGGACTTCCCTGGTGGTGCAGTGGTTAAGAATCCGCCTGCCAATGCAGGGGACACAGGTTCAATCCCTGGTCCAGGAAGATCCCACACTCTGTGGAGCAACTAAGCTCGCGAGCCACAACTACTGAGCCCTCATGCTGCAACTACTGAAGCCCACGTGCCTAGAGCCAGTGCTGCGCAACAAGAGAAGCCACCACAATGAGAAGCCCGCGCACCACAACGAAGAGTAGCCCTGCTTGCTTCAACCAGAGAAAGCCTGTGCGCAGCAATGGAGACCCAACACAGCCAAAACTAAATAAATTAATTTTAAAAAAGAATTGACTATTAAGGAAAGTTTAGAAGAAAAAAAAATAAACAATCAACATAATGAAAAGGCAACCTATGGGATGGGAGAAAATACTTGCAAATAATATATCTGATAAGGGGTTAATATCCAAAATATATAAATAACTCATATAAATCAATAACAAAAAATAAACAATCTATTAAAAAATGGGCAGAGGAACTGAACAGACCTTTTTCCAAAGAAAGCATACAGATGGCCAATAGGCACATGAAAAGGGGCTAAACATCTCTGAACATCAGGGAAATGCAAATCGAAACCATAATGATATATCACCTCACACCTGTTAGAATGGCTGTCACCAAAATGACAAGAGATAAATGTTGGCAGTGACTGAAGAAAAGACAAACCTTGTGCTCTTTTGGTTGGAATGTAAGTTGGTGCAACCACTACCGAAAACAGAATGGAGGTTGCTCAAAAAATTAATAATAGAACTGCTATCCAGCAATCTCACTCCTGGGTATATATCCAAAGGATGTGAAAATAGTATATCAAAGCTATATCTGTACTCCCAAATTTATTGTAGCATTATTCACAATAGCCGAGACATGGAAACAACCTAAGTGTCCATCAACAGATGAATGGGATCTGTATAGCCATGAAAAAGAATAAAATCCTGCCATTTGAGACAACATGGATGGTGCTTGAAGAATTATGCTAAGTGAAACAAGTCAAACAGAGAAAGACAAATACTCTATGATATCACTTATAGGTGGAATCTAAAAAAGCCAAACTCATTGAAACAGAGTAGAATAGTAGTTACCAAGGTTTGCATGGTGGGGAACATGTGGAGATGTTGGTTAAAGAGTACAAACTTTCAGTTGGAAGATGAATAGGTTCTGGGGGTCTGATGCACTACATTGTGATTATAGATAACTACACTGTACTACACACTTGAAAGTTGCTAAGAGAGTAGATCTTAAATGTTCTAACCACAAAAAAGCAGTGGTAATTATGTGAAGTGATGGAGATGTTAGCTACTACTACCATGGTAATCATATTACTGTATATAAGTATATCAAGTGAATGCATTGTATTACCTTAATGTTACACAATGTTATAGGTTAATTATATGTCAATAAATTTTGGGGAAAATATCTAGCCTCCCTTTAGCAAAAGATTTATTATTCAGGGACACTCATATTTATATTAAAATTGTTATTAGTTTCTATTTATTACTTTTAATGGAAAACCACTATATCATGGATACATGATGTAACAAGACCCAAATAAATGATTAGCATTCACCTCCTTTTCATAATCCTTTGTGAAAAGTTTAAAGTAATGGAAACACTAACTAGTTTTTAGATTTTATCTTTTCTTCTTATCCCATGTCACTAAATGAATGATGTAGTAAGCAGTGAGCTGGTAAAAAAAAAAAAAAAGTAGGCTGGCAAATAAAACAATGGGCTCCAAATAATACACAAATTTATTCAGAGACGGACATTCCAAGAATAAGTGAGTGGAATGAAAAACTGAAAAGAGTTATTTTTCTCCATAATGTGCATAATTTTAACCAGTTAAAAAACTAACTTTTAAATTCCTATCCCTTTTATTTATTTTATGAAAGTAGATGAGAAAAATCTAGTTTTTTTTTTTTTTTTACGGTATGCGGGCCTCTCACTGCTGTGGCCTCTCCCGCCGCGGAGCACAGGCTCCGGACGCACAGGCTCAGCAGCCATGGCTCACGGGCCCAGCCGCTCCGCAGCATGTGGGATCCTCCCAGACCGGGGCACGAACCCGCGTCCCCTGCATCGGCAGGTGGACTCTCAACCACTGCGCCACCAGGGAAGCCCAAACATCTAGTTTTTTAAATGTTGTTCAACATAAATGTACATGAGAAACTGGCAATGCTATTTAATTGATTATACTCAATATCACAGTAAGAGGAATAGAAACATATTATGCACCATTTTCTGCCCATTTTAAGTTATTATTATATATTACTTTGTATCATTTTAATGTTTGATTTTCTCCCCTGATGAATCATAATTTGTTTTAATATTTTATTGAATTTTCTAATTCACAAATCAAACACACTGCTTGAAATAAACAGAAGTTTAATAATACTTGTTGAATCACTGGAAGAATTCAAATAGTCTTATACTCCTGATTTTTTGTTATTGTTGTCATCATTATTACTATTATTATTACTGACCCGTTGTTCTCCTTGGCACACATATATGAGTGTGTGTATGGTGTAGGGGAGAAGGAAAAAAAATATTAGGACGCTGTCACAACAGGCTCTTTAATAGCCTTGGCCAAACCTGCTCCCAAGAACCTGTGATACAGGAAGCAGTGCTAGATATAGTTTTTACTTGTTCTCAAAATCTAGAAAACACTTAATAATTCATAGGACCACACTGGAATGGTACTAAAAACAGAGCAGTGTGTGGACAACATGCAATATCAGAGTGACAAATTTCCGTATCAAGGTAAGTAGAGAATTTTGACTTCTTAGAAACAGCAATGAGGAATGAATTCAACAAGAATAGCTACAAAATCAGATCCATATGTGTAACTGAGGCTGACTCAGTGGACAAGTTCAATTCGATACCTGAGAGTGATTTGCAGCCATTTGGGTTATCAGGTTGTATTTCATATCCATCTGTACAGAGGCACCTGTAGGTCCCATATGTATTGATGCATTGCTGGCTACACGGAAAGCCCAAAGAGCATTCATCAACGTCTACACATGTTTTACCATCATCCTTCAGTTGAAATCCAGGCCAGCATTTGCACTGGAGAATGAAAAACAAGCATAATAAATTCATATCATTGTCACTGTCTCTTGCTATTGGATATCCATTTAGCGTGATTCAAGCAAGAAAATCAGTTAATAATAGATAATGCCAAGTCTTTCTGTCCCCCAGAAATTACTGTTGTTTGGTGAATTTACCATTAGATAGAACTGACTTGTCATAGAATATCAAGGCTGTCAAGGAAAAACTGAAGCATCTTTGTAATACACACTTTTTTTTTTCTCTAGCATCTTTTAAAGAAAGTCACTTAGTTCCAACTGAAATACTTTTAGATGTGAGAAATTTGGCAACTCATTCCAATGTAGAGAATTCTAATGTTCAAAAAGTCTTTCTTATACAGAATCTGCTTCCCAACTCCTATTTCCAACATTTGAAACAACTCAGAAAGGTATGCTCCCTATTCCAGTACTTCATATATTTAAATACAACTGACTAGCCATTTTTCTCTTGGTAAAACTTCTTCCAAAGGTGTGTTTTCCAGACCCCCTTATGCCACTGGCTGTACAAATGGGGATACAGTACAGTTTGTCAAGGTTCCTCTTAAAGTGTCATGTCCATAAATATACACAGTACCCCAGGTATGTTCTGATCAGTGCAGAACTCAGTAGAACAAAATCTGAACTCTGTACTACTCCTAACTGGATTAGACTGCCTCTGTAGTTCGTAAAAGCCATGTCCTTTTGCTGATTCATACAGAGCTATTGTCCAGTTAAAAACACTAATTTCCAGCTGAATTGCTTTTACTGAGGTTTTCCCACATTTACATAATTGATTTTAACCTAATGCACCACTTCAATATTATTTTTTGTATGCATCTTCCGTTCCAACATATTGAAAGAGATGTTTTCAAAAGCTATTTGTGTCAATCAATTTTGTCAGTGAATCACATTCTTCAGGAAAATGGAACTAACAAAAAGCAATTAGAATGTTAGGCATGATTTATTTTTAGTGTACCTGCACTCAGTCCTAATAATTCATGTGCTCTGTTTTTTTTCTTCCTGTTTATATGAAAAAATATTGTATTCTCCAGTGTTGTGGTACATAAATGATTAGCCCATTCCACTTCAAGGATGTATGAGAGGGGAAACGAAGGAAGCAACGGGAATTTAAGAGAGTTGCATAAACATTTATGCAGCTATTAACAGCAGTTACCTTCCTCAAACACTGGTCGTCCTTTGCTTTTTTCTTTATGATCAGCATTTATTAGAAAACATTTTGATTTTTTTGTCTCCATGAGTATATTCTCACAATTTATATACCACACTATTATTATGGTTTGCACACACAGAAACTCTCCATTTAAATAGTTTTAACTAATGATATTATAATGACTTAAAGTTTTACAGCTATATTGGATGAAATCATTTTTTATTGCCCCAAATTCTAACCTGTCAGATGATTTTCTGTCTTTGATGCGTGCCTACCTTATAACTGGCTGGAAGGTCCTGACAATCTTGAGAACATCCACTGACTTTCCTACTCAAGCATTCATTTACATGGCAGTTTCTTTCATCTGATCCATCACCACAGTCATCCTTATTGTCACAAAGACCTTCACTGGGAATGCACCTGCCATTTTTGCACATAAAAAATGAACTGTTGCATGACTGTTCTGGAAAAAGAAAATAAAACAAATGGAACATAAAGAGCATGCCATTGTTTTATACTACAATTGTTGAATACATTCACAAATATGATGACTTGTCTGTCAAAAATTATAGTAAATATATGTACATATAAAATGCTTTATATTCAGTGTAATATTTTATACATGAAGAAAATCAAGGGCAAACTGTACTTTCATGTTCAACACACCGCAAATCTAGCTTTACATTGAAATTTAACAATCAAAATAAGCACCTATACTAAAATTAATGGAGTATTTCTGTCTTCATCTATACTGTGAAGAATGAGTTCAAAAGTGTAATGATAGCTTGACATTTCCCACAAGCCAAAAGTCTCCGAGAAATTATACGTCACTAAAAATTAAGAATCTGGAATAGCTAGATATTCCTAAGTTCTTTTTCTTCCTGGATATATAACATTGATATTTTTAAGTCCAGGCATAAAAAAGATACTTGCGGTAAATCATAGTTGTCACAAATATAGCTATAGAAAGGAGTTCAAGTTTTGCAGCTACTCACAATCTGATGATTTAAACATTACTCATTACCATACATGATAAAAGAATGCCTATTAACATGTAAACTACATGAGAAAAAAAGTAATTGGGTTTATTCTAAAATGTATAACTATGTATTCAATCTTTGGAATAGTAAAGTGTAAAATAGACCAAGTTTGGCTATGTATATATTTCTGTTCAAATGATATGCAATTTATTTCATTTTGCCTAAGTCTGAATAATATTGACTCTATTTCAGTAAATCTCAATTTCTTTTATGATTAAATTTTCAAGTAGGTCCATACAAGAAAATTATCCTCACATAAAATAATATATTAAGAAAAAATGACTTCTTTAAAGGAGGAGGATGATGAATTCATCTGGTTCATTGCCACAAATCTTCATATTTGGGGCACAGACTTACACTTCTATAACTAGCTCCAAAACAAAGTTGGTTACTAGGATCCTGCATGGTATCAATAGAAGCATCACATGCTTAATTATTTGCATTTCCTCTCACTGAATATTATATGAGACTAAAAAACAGAGTCACAATATTGCCTTAAAAAAACAAATTTTGGAATAAACATAGTATTATATATTTTCTGTACCTGCACTTTTACACTTTGGATTTATAGGTGCTTCATCAGAATGGTCTGGGCAGTCAAAGTCTCCATCACACTGCCACTGAGTATTTAAAAGACATCGTCCATCAGCACAACTAAATTCTTCGGCATTGCACTGTCGGTATCCTGGAGACAAAGAAACATTCCAATTCATATAACAAATATTCATTAAAACTTTATTTCATAATGTACACTAAACTTAATTAACCATGTGAGTTACCCAGGCCTCTTATGGGAAATGTTTCTCATTTCTTTCTAGGGCAGTTACAATAATTGCAAGAGATATTTGTGGTTGGAAGTAGGATTAAAGTCCAGAAAACAAAGTTGGAAACGAGGCACTCTTATTTTGTTTCTAAGTAAGGAAACAAGAATGCAACACAAGTATACAACCTCTGTTCACTTATTATCTGTATCCTAAAGATTTCCTTTAGAATGGAAAACAAAATGAAAGCTACTCAAAATTATTTTCAAGACTAAGCTTGGTTAGGTACAGTACTAGAACATATGGATGAACTGATTCTGGGTTATAATAATAATTTTCAGAAGCTATAATGTCACGTTTACGTTTGGGAAGCAGCATTAAAAGTGTAAAGAAATTGTTAAAATGAGAAAATTAAAATCCAATTCATAGAGCAATAAGCACAAAACTGTTGTAATTATCCTACATATTGATTCTTAGAGGCATTAAAAGGCTTTGTTCAAAACACAGTATCCATCAATCAGTTGTTAATGTTCATATCTAAGCTGGTTTGTAAGTAAAACTCATTTGATTTTGAATATTATGAAGTTTTAGATTGGTTTTTTTCCAGAGTTTGTTAACAATAAAAAATGTCATTTCTATTATAAACTTTCTGGTAAATGTAGGCAAATATTTTACTTTTGAAGAGAGAATGTAAGATTTTTATGGTTTAAAAATAAAATTTCAGCAGAAAAAAAGATTCAACAATGATTATGTAATTGAGACGTTTATCATATTGCATGGCAAAACTAGATAGCTCTAAAATATCCCCAGTTTCCCTAGTATTCCTTCCCACCCTCTCATTCTTCACTAGTTTCTCCTCTTCACTCAATACATATGTTCAAGTCTCTCCTAGTCCAATAACAACAAAAATCCATCCACATAACTCTTAACAAGACATGTCCCTTCTTCCCTGCTCAGTCAAGTCCCTACTCAATCTTCCTTTCACTTACTTACCTCTTTGCTCTCACTTACTTTCATTCATTAAAGTCTCATTTCTGCAACATCTACCTGCTGAAATTCCTCTCAGAGCTAATAAATATCAAGTGACAGTTGGTAAATTCATAGGTGTCTCTGGCTCCTACCTGCTTCACTGTCCTCCAGTGCTTGATGCTGTTGTCCATACTACCTTGGAAATAGTTTCCTGACTTAATATTCATAATCCACTCTCCCAGGCTTCTTTCTAACTTTGCTTTTGCTATTCCCTTTTCACCCTCTTTCTGTATAAAGTTTTCTTCTGTTCTACTCTAAAATGTTACAGGGTAAGCCCTTATTTCAGTCTTCAGTATATGGTTTTCCCCTTTTCCTTTCTACAGTGTTGGGTATTATCATTCTTTGTCATATTTTGAGTATCACCCTTATGCTGATGGCCACCAGGTTAATATTATTTGTCCTGATAATACTCTAGAACTAAATTTTCAAACACTCACTATACAGCTTCATGTGATTGTCTGATTAACACTTCATATTCAAAATGTCCAAAATTAATTATTTGTTACATTTCTTCTCCCACACCAGCAAAACTGCCCCTTAACCTCATTCTAAAGCTCATTAACAGCAACACCATCCTCCAAGTCATACAAGCTAGAGATTCTACTTTATCCTCCATCTGTAACTGATAGATGCTGCATAGGGAGGGCAAAGGGAAGCTAAATCTACTACCTTTCATAGGTATGTGTGGATTTCACAGCTTTTCATTTTATATTTATTCATGTATACATTTAAATATTTTACAAAAATACTATGTTCACATATTTCAATATCAACTGGGAATTTTTAATATACTAATTTTTATCACAAAAGTTATATATGTGTTCATATATAAATTATATAGATATGATGGTTAGATAAATATATATGTGACAAGATAAATTTCATAATAATAACATTAAATTTTAACAAGTAAATACATGTATAAAAAGATAAAGCAAAAGAAAAATGTTAAGTATCTAGATTCTCTGATAGCTGTGAACTGTATTCTTTTTTCCTCACTCAAATATTGATTTGGCTGTAAGACTGAACTAACCAGCTATATATTGTCTTTAAAATAAAAGGTATTTCAAAGTACTTAAAACCAAACACATTTTTATCAACATTTTCCAGTGTGGTTCTTGATAAGAATACACTACAACAAGTAGGCATAATTTTCAAATAGGTGTGTAATTATGGTAGAGTTTAAAGAGGTTATATGTGGTGTGTCTATATTACTGAAGTTACATGTTCTTAGTGAGATTAAGAAATGTATTTCTTTGTTTTTGTTATTTATTTATATATTCCTGGAGTCATTTTAAAAGACTGTTACTCAGCCTGAGAATCTTCTCCATGAAAAGTTTATATATACTTACCACACTGCAGTGACTCATCAGAGCCATCTCCACAGTCATCATCATGGTCACAAACGAATTGCTTGGGAATGCATACTTTATTATGGCACATGAAAGCATTTTCATCACATGTGTTATTGGGAGCTAAGAAAGACATCACAAGAAATTAAGTTAGATGAGCACCGATTTTATCTTCCCCTACTTTATGAGTTTGGGAAATGTATGTTATTGTACTCAACACACTCAATAATTCAAGGTTATTTAAAAAAGGAAACTTAGCTAAACATTCAATATATCAATTAATAATATATATTAATATATGTATTTCATTATAAGTAGTATTTGAATATATGAATATAAATATATATAATTCAAAGTTTTAGTGTTAATATGTTCAACAGTTCTAGAGTGACCTTGAAATTTCAGGCCATTTAGCAATTTGTAAGTTTGCCGAAGGATGAATTCAAAGGTTCATATGTGATAAAAAATCACTCAACTATAATAATGTGGCTGGGTTTTTTCTCTCCTCATGCTTGTAGTAAAGCTAGTAAAGTGATAAAAACCCGTTTCTTTGTGAAAAATGGACCTGAAAAGACCACCAAGTGCTAATGCTCATGATGGAAGTGAAAAGAAAATCAAAAGGGCTAAGAAAGTTACTGTTTTCAAGAGGAAGATAAAACTTTGGGGTGACTTCAATGGGGTCTTAAAATAGGTTAAGATCTATGGTGAGATGAGCCCAACCATAAGTACCACACTAAATTAGGAATATCGATCCATAAAATGGAACTTCAATCCTTTTGGAATACTGATCCATGAAAGTATTCTCTAGCAAGGGTCTTAACCAGCAGGAAAAATGGCTGATTAAAATGTGCAGTAAAACTTCAGCTAACTCGTACAGAGGAAATAAGCTTTAATAGTATATGTATAGCATCATAGAAGTTTGATCATTTAAATATTTTAATTACTTTTCTTACATGGAAAGGGTAAATGCTATGATATGACTCAAGGTTTGGGATATTTCAAATGTTAAGAATCTGCTATATGATGGATGTTAACTAAGCTTGTTGTGGTAACCATTTTGTAATAAGATATAAGCATATCAAATCACTATGTTGCACACCTAAAACTAACACAATATTTTAGGTCAATTATATCTTAATTTTTTTTAAGTGAAAGCAAAAAGAATCCTCTACATGTTATTACAGTACACTGGAAAGGGGGAGGCTTTGCAAAAAGTTGCTCTTCAACTCATATTTTATTCTAAGGAAGCTATTTACCTTCTTGGTGCATCTGTTTATCTGTTTAATGAGGATAATAAAACCTATCTGATAAATTTTCTGCAAGAACTAGATAAGATACATGAAGCAGATTGGCTCATTTTAGGTACTCAGTACATTCTTAGTTGCTGTTTCAATTCCTATCTATACAACAATTATCTTTGGAAGATCCCCAAAAGCACTTCACCGAGATACCGTGGAAATTCAATAATGTAAATAAAAGCACCTACCAAAATAACTGATGTATAATGGGCACCTGAAAAAATTTACATGCCTTCCAATCTCTCCCCTTCATGTCTTAATAGGCACTTTGCTCTACCTAGAACACTTCTCTTTCTTCTCTTTTTCCTTCACAACTGAGATAACGTTATTACTTTTCTTGAAATCCTTCCATGAGACTTCTAAGGTTTTTTACACAATATTTATTTGTGATGACCTAGTATCTTTTCTATGTATCATTCTGACACTTAAGTTATTATAATTATTCTTTTACATGCTTATCAGCTCCCGATCCCCAAACTGCCCCACACTACATGAAAAAAGGAAATCTGCTTTCAAAACTCAGTAATGACTAAAAAGAGACATGAGCAGGTGAAACAAAAAGAATTACTTAAATTCAATCAAGTGTAACTAATTTTAAACAAATTTATTTTCAAAAATGATACAGAAGCCACATAGGAGCAGCATTCAAAACTGCCCATTATAATCAGAGTAAAATTCAGTTACTAATCACTACACTAACTTTTAACTGTGTGACAGCTTATATAACTCAAGTGAATTATGCCAATTCTAATGCATGAATTATTCTTTAAGATACTAAGCAACAGAGGCTTATTTGGAATTAATGCTTTCATGTCACTTCAGTACAATTTGTTGTATTTTAACATAATTTACTTAATAGCACCCATGTGTCCAGAAGTGTTAATATGTGTCCTGGAGCATTAACTTGCTACAATAGCAACAGTATACAGGGACCATCTGGATCCCTGAATTGATGCATAATCCTTTATTATGTAGCCCTCAGTGGCCCCATTGACCTTTACAGGCACACATATCAGTTTCAAGATCAAACTGATTTATTCTACAATAGCATGAGCTCTGTGCACACAAGCCTGTCTCAAAGTCTTCTTTTTCCTTCTCTGCTTTAAATATCCCCCATATACACACACCCACATATACGCACTATTACATTATGGCTTCAATTACAGTTTTAAAGACCTGAAGACAGGTCATCAGAGAGATGACTGGTAGACTTCACTTTAATAAGCAGAGTTCACAGCACTGTTCCTAATAAATTGCTCAACAGATCCCCTATGTGACCTTGGGATCAGCATTCAAATACTCAGTCCCTTCATTCTCCTGATCATGCAAAGGAACTTATCTAAATTTTTACTATTGAGTAATCCCCTGAAAATTTCCTGAGGTGACCTAGGGTTAGAAACTTAGTAAACTGTCTGGCCTCCAAAGTTGTTCCTCTGATTCCCCAGCTTCATTCAGCTATATACATACTATTTTTACCTGACCTAAGGGCTAATATCCTATCCGTAGGACTAATAGGTGTTTACTGACCTTCTTATCAGTAGTTATTTAGGATCACAGCAGCCATTTACAGAGTATCTGTAATAGACAATCTAAAAGCATTCAAGGGGAGTGTGGGGTGGGAGGGTGGAGGAAGATGCTAAAAAGGAAGTAACAAACCCACCACACACACATACACAGCGTAGTTAAATTATCTCAGGAATGAAGTGAAAAATCTTTGTGCATCAAAACCAGTTTTAAAATGGGTAATCCCTCTGTTCATGTTGGAAACACTCTGAACAGTGGTTAGAGGGGTTGCTGAACTCTGTGATGACGACATCCCACCTGATTAATTCTGATACTACGTATGAGTCCAGGGATTGGGAAAGTGAGAGCAAAGGTGATATGGTGAGTACTACAAAAGCAACTGTCTGAGGATGCTGCAGCAGCTTTCTTTCATAGACAGCCCCATGAGTGTTCATACCACAGCCTGCTGTGGAGAGCTCATCGCTTCCATTTGGACAGTCCCTTTCACCATCACACAGCCAGTGTCGGGGCACACAGGCATGGGAGCCCTGGCAGCTGAACATGTCAGGCGCACAGGTGATGGCACCTGAAACCCACCAAAAAAAATGCCATTAAGATCACACACAGCAGGTCCGCTGAGAAAGATCTATAATTTCATTTCCTATAGACAAGAAGGGAAGCAGAAGAATGCCACTGACAAGGAAAAAACTGTAGTTATTTGGAATCATCACATATTATCCATCCCCTATGGACAGTTTCCTCTCAGAATTCATTCCTTCTCAGTAGCAAGTACTATATTTCTTAAAGCTACATGGCAGAAAATAATGAGTATGTTCTCCCTGTAAAATGTAGCAAAACATAGAAATCTCATTGTGAATAAACTGAGATAAAATTTCAAAAGGACTGAACCTATAAGGATAATAACAGCATTTTTATTGCTTAATCTTTGCTAAGCACTTAACACATTAACTAATTTAGTCCTCACAATCGCCCCAAATGGTAGAACTATTATTAGTCTCATTTCACAGAAAAGGAAACAGAGGCTCTGAGATGTTGGAAAGCTTGCAGGAAGTCACAAATTGCAGAGGGAGCCACATGTTGAACTGGGAGTCCAAAACCTTTTTGATTCCTAAGTATCTTCTCTTAACCAGTAATATCATTACTGTTCCTCCCCACCTTGTGTTGTTGAAAAGTATAAATGTATGCATGTTCCCTTTGCTTTTACACACTTAATAAACAGAATCTACCTTTTCTTCGCTCTATCAATTCAATGTTCCTTCAGTTGCATGATGTTGTTTTCAAATGTATACAGGAAAAAAAAAGAAATGCTTGTTGACTGTAAATTCAAAGGGTCATGGGTGGTTTCTCCTTGTTTTTCTTTATATGGGCATAGGGTAATCGAGTAAAATTAGAAAATGATTCATTCTCCTGGTATTTCCCAAGCCCCAAGTACAGTTATACATGTTGAATGGTTTATTTGTTATGTATATAAAATATTTGTTGAGTATATCAGTAACATGCCCCCAAATTTAACTTCCCTTTAATTTCACTTTCTTGTGACCAAATGCTACCCATAGAATAGATGTTAAAAATCAAGTTGTAAGAATTATTAAAAAAATGTTAGTATCTCCAAGAAGAAAATATGACTGCCTAGATTGATGGATAGTTGTTTCCAAACCTTTAAAGCTACTTTAATTGGATTACCAATTATCATCTTACTTTTCAGCCACAGAGTTTTTATGAGAAGAACATGTATTTTAATGCAATATTATCAATATGGGAGTACAGCAGGGTGACAAAGTGGAACCTCCTGGTGATCTTTTTCAACATAAACATGTCTCTTCCTACATATACTTTAATTGGGAGGACAGAATGGCAAGTGAATATTGAAAAGTCCCCCAGGTAATTCAGATTTGCTTATTTGTTGAGTATCAGTGCTAATAGAATGAGTTTAATATGATATCTATTACTGGAAGAAATTATAAAGAAAATCTATTAAACAAATGTTGCTTTAATTTAAAAATGAATTTACTTGCTACCTATTGTCTTTAGTACTTTCTATAATAAAATTCTCTTCCTACAAGTTATTTTTACATTATTCCTCCTTATCTATTTTTTAAGCTTGTCATAAGAACATAGAGTGTCACTTTCACTATTAGACTCTCAGTTAGTGCTTTAATTTCCATAATATTTTTATTATTTAGCTGGAGATGCAAAAAATTGCATTCTTTCTGCTACGGAAGTTTCGATACATTTAGCACCCCTTGTCTACTTTCTTATTATCACTCCAGTTTATTCCCAAGGGAGGCATAATAGATATAGCATTGATTTTACTGTTGAGAAATTTAACTTTGTATGACCTTGCAGAAGACTAGTGTCTGAGTTTCACTCTAAAATGAGGGTTATGACTAGATAATTACTAAGATACCTAAAACTATAAAATGGTATAAAGCTCTTTGCAGCTAATTTTCTGGCTCCCTTTAAAGTGTTTCAACAGATTCTGTGTTAAGAGCATACCAAAACATCATCGTCAATTTAAAAGAAAATGAGCCAAGGAAAAAACTCATGGCTTCCTTCCATAATTACCACTGTCATCTGGAGACACATTGCCTTTCTCAGGGACATGAATCCCAAGGGAGAAGGAAGACAAGCTGAAGGAATTCTACCAGATCCATCTTGGGTACCTACTTAGATATAATATTTGATTGGTGAGAATTACTATCCAATTTAGTAAGTATTTCAGAAACCTGAATTCTGTTCCTAGTTCTGTCATCACTGATTCACTGAGTGACTTCAGGCAAATTTATTAACCTCTGTGAGTTTTTCTTTCTTCATCTATCACATGACACAGGTGAACTAGACTATGATTTTTATAAGTGAATCCTCAAATCCCAAGTCAGAACCACTATGTGCTTATGAAGAAAGAATATGTCTATATCAGAATATTTGGAGATGGGGATTAAGAATCTACATTTTTAACAAACTTCTGAATAGGATTTTTTGTACACTAAAGGTTGAAAACCATTGAGATAAATTATTTATAAAGTTCCTTTCCAATCCTAAAATATTAAGTCCAATTCATTGACTGATGCTTGGTCTAAAGCAGTAATTTTTATGTAACAACAGCTTGGTAGCATATAAATTGCAGCCTGTGATTATATTAAACAGACTGGGTGTTTTGATGGCAGGTAAATATGTTCATTACCATTAAATCCTTCAAAAAACTTATCAGGGACTTCCCTGGTGGTGGAGTGGTTGAGAGTCCTCCTGCCAATGCAGGGGACACGGGTTCGTGCCCCGGTCCGGGAAGATCCCACATGCCGCGGAGCAGCTGGGCCCGTGAGCCACGGCCGCTGAGCCTGTGCTCCGTAACGGGAGAGGCCACAACAGTGAGAGGGCCGCGTACCGCAAAAAAAAAAAAAAAACCTTATCAGGACATTGATAGACTTTGACATGACAATACCACTCTAAAAAATAAGGGAGGGAGCAGGAGAAACACAACAAAAGAGAATGGGAATAAATTCATTTATATAGTACACATTGGCCATGTCAGCTGATCATGATAATTACATAAGGTAGATGTAACCATTTAATAGGTAAAGAATTTGAGGAATAAGGGATAAAATGGACCAGCCCATGATCACACAGCTGGAAAATGCAGACGCGGGAGAATTCAACTCTGTATGACTTTAGAGTCTTTACCACTTCTATTATACTGTGTCCACTTAAGAAGGATAGAGGTGTCAGGGGAGCCATTTAGTGTAGAATTAAACAAAGGGTCAAAAGCAAGATAATTTTAGAGACCAGAAACATGTTCAACCTGCTGTAAATTGGTAGTCTTTTTGTTAAAATTAAACAGGGAACTCTACTCAATACTCTGTAATGGCCTATAAGGGAAAAGAATCTAAAAAAAAAAAGAAAAAGAGTGGATATATGTATATATATAATTGATTCACTTTGTTGTACACCTGAAACTAACACAACATTGTAAATCAACTACACTCCAATAAAAAATTTTTTAAAAAGAAGTATTTAATAGCAAAGAGAAACAAAGTAATTAAAACAGACTGGCCAGTCATCTAATTAATTAATGATTTTTTTTTTCCTTTCAGAGGTTTTCGATAGTAATCTTTCTACATTTATCTTTATCTGTTGTATAACTAAATTGTTTCAGCTGTGTAAATAAAAAGTAGATTTTAGGTGGCTTAATACAGGAAAATAAATTGCCTACTTTCTGAGGATATCTCCAATTTTATGATACATACAGAGAACTTCATTTTAGTGTGAACATTATAAATCTTATAGTCCTTTTTCCATGATAGTGACCTAAATAGCAGGCCACAACTCCTGAAAATTTAAAAAATGTGTTAAGTACACTTAACTCCATAAATGAGCCTTATTCTATGACTCAGGTCCTTTTCTCTCTTAAATGAGAATGATAACAGTTATGAAATAGGGTTGATATAATGAACAAAGAATATATAGCTATAGGTACAAACATACATATGGAAACTGATCAGAAAGATAGACAGATAGACATGTAAATAATTTAGTAGAATGCCTGGCCAACCATAACAAATATATGGAGATTAGGTTGCTTCCTTCTTCTACCTCTTAAAAAATTCATTTAATAATTAAATTTAAATTATTTGTTAAATGTCTGTGATTAATTAAAAGCAATCACGTTGGTTTTTAGCCAATGTAGTTGACGTATAGTAAACACAGACATTTGGCACTCTACCTCTAATCCTATAAAGCTGAATGTTTAAGTACATTTTAAAATCATATACATTAGCCTGCTTCCTTAATTTCCATTTAAAACAATTAAATAAGCGTAATTACTATAATACACAAACACACACCATGTGTGGCTTATGGCAGTATAAACCTGCATAGTAAATTTGGATGGTGACTTAGCAATACTTATCAAGAGCAATGAGAAAATTTTCAGTCATTTGATCCAAGTAATCCCAATCATTGAGATCCATTCTAAAGAAGTCACTGAAGACTAGAAATACAATTTGCAAATACATTCATTGTGTCGATACTCAGCAAAAAACCCTAAAACTCTAATAGTAAATGTATATATGAAAAATTGTAGACTGATAAGTTGTCATAAAAATAATAAAAACAGTTACATCGAAATGTATATACATATACATATAAGTTTAACAAAGTAGAAGACAAAGTTTTCTGTATACTCTAAAACAACAGAGCATATGTATCATACTCCTAAAAACTGAATAAGAACACAAAAGAAAAAACTCACCACAAATGCTATCACTTTCATCTAATCCATCTCCACAATCAGCCTCTCCATCACAAATCCAGTGTTTAGATATACATTTTTGTGCAGAACATGCAAATTGGTTCCAAGAACAAGAGGAACCTAAAAAAAAAACAAAAAACAAGCAAAAAAACCCATAAGAATGTTTGTTTTAGGTGCAAAAGAAAAAATAAATCCTTTGAGACATTCTTAGGAAAGATCCAACACGAGAAAGTTCTTTAGACTTTGCTAAAACCAGCCATCCCAAATAAAACAAGCCAGAGTCCTCTTCTCTATAACAGTGCTATAAAATTTTGACCACGGCTTGCATATTCCCTCTGAGTTATCCAGGTTATACAACATTGTTCCTTCAACATAATCTCACAGGGTTTGACTTTGAGCTAGTCAATATGCTGGTCACTCTCCCTAAGTACATTACTGTCTTTTTCTAACATGTAGGGTACAGATATAAAATAAATATTCCAAGTGTGGTCTAGTCATTTTTTCCTAATTTTTTTTTTTTTTTTTTTTTGCGGTACACAGGCCTCTCACTGTTGTGGCCTCTCCCGTTGCGGAGCACAGGCTCCGGCCGCGCAGGCTCAGCGGCCACGGCTCACGGGCCCAGCTGCTCCACGGCACGTGGGATTTTCCCAGACCGGGGCACGAACCCGTGTCCCCTGCATTGGCAGGTGGACTCTTAACCACTGCGCCACCAGGGAAGCCCTTTTCCTAATTTTTAATCTATTTTTGAACAGTTGGAGAAAAAAATTACATCCTAGGCAAGGTCATAAATGTGGTGAACTCACCACCATATACATTTGTTTTTAAAGGTGACGTGACTCAGGGGGTTTTAGCTTGATGACAAGCCATCAGTTTTGTACCTATACATACTTAACACTTTGATGTTTTCCTTTCTCTCCCTTGGGAACACTTAAATCTGACTAATAACATCCATATTCATTGGCATGGTGGCTGGTATTTTATTACCAAGTTATGCATTTATAATTGTGTATTCCATTTATTTCCAAAGTTTGTGATTGCTCTCCTCCACCCTTAGTCCATTTATCACCAGGAAACACCCAAGAATAAAATCCTACCAAATTAATATGTTCAAAATGTAAATGACTATAAAAATTTGATTTTTATCGTATAAACTATTTAAAAACTTTGCATTTTTATTTCAAATATTGACTAACATGACCTGTGAAAAGAGAGACATTTAGAAAAACTGAAGCCCAGAAAAAATAAAATTAAAGAAGATACAACCATATAATGGCTTCTGTTCCAGGAAGTATGACTCTACATAAACTATTTGTAAAGTTCTCTGTTAATCTTGTTCAGAATCTGGCTGTAATGTAGAGATATATGGCATCTTAATCAAACAAAATGCACCTTCATATTTCATGATGACATTTACTTTTATGGGACTTTGGCATTTCTTAGACAATCCATTTTTAATCTTTTTTCCTACTCTGTCTATTCATCACAGTGTTTGCTATTTGTGTTAAATGAAAAGAGTGAATATATGCTTTTTATGCTTTTTTAGGAATTTTTTTGGCCTGAAAATCATAAAATCCATAAATTTTATAAAAATAAAAGTTTTAAATGCTTTCTTACCTTGCCAAGTGAAATGAAATGTACACACACAGAAATTAGGATGTGGATAGTGATAGACGACAGTTTGAAGAAATGCAAGTTTAACTATACTATTTAAATCTATACATGTAATTAATAGAAACATTTAGGATAATAATAGTCAATAAGAGGTAGGGAGACTATAATGAGTTGTGTGAGCTAAATCCTTATTTTTCACAGTAGAAGGTAAATACATTAGCATCTAAACTTAATAAGTCAGGAAATGAAGGTATAAATATATCATTTAGATTAATGGAGGTAACCACTAACAAAAATAGAAAAGGTTAAAAGAAAAGGCTGTATGGGAGATTGTTATTCTCCATTATAAGTTCTTCTGTTCTATTTTAATTTTTACCATTTTGTGATATTTAATCAAAATAAAAATTGATGTTAAAATCAATTAGCAATATTTTGTGTAAAATCTCTATGTAAGAGAATATCAGTATATAAATAATAATACAGTTTATAAAAGTAAAACAAGATATAATGTCTCACCACAGTGGAATTCATCAAGTCCATCCTCACAATCTTTCTGACCATCACATACCCAGGTATTCAAAATGCATCTTCCACTAGGACAACCAAAATAATTTTCTTCACATCTGTGTTTGTTTTGAACTGTGATAAAATATAGAATTTAATGTCAAATAAATTAAATTAATCTTAGACTTATGCAATATAGGTAGATATCAAAACAGTAATACTCCTTGAACTGGAAGAGGTAAATAACAAGAAAACTTAAATAAAAAGAGCTGAGCTGAGGACATTAAAGAATGTCCAGGCCATGAAAACCAAGGAAAAGCTAAAAAACTGGCATAGACCAAAGGAAATCAGGGAGATATGATAACCAAATCCAATCTAGGATTGGATCCTGGATCAAAAAGAGGATATTAATGGAAAAACTTGTTAAATCCAAATAATGTGGAGTTAACAAAAATAAAATAAAACATTTTATAGATGACTATAAAATGAGTACAAAGGCTAAAGAATCGTTTTAGGTGGAAAATATTCTTAATTCCATACTTATGAAAAATAAATTACATTATAAAATCATTAGTAGATTTTTGCTGAGAAAGTGTAAACTTGGTGTTCCATACTTAGTGGGTACATATGTTTTGACAAGATTTATATATGTATTCTCTATTCTAAGGAAGGAAGAAAAACAAGTTGCAGTAGAATCTCTAAAATTGTCATACCTAACAAAAATATCTTGAGAATAAAAAGTATCTGTATATAAAATTATTTTGTAAATTATATATTTTTCAGATTGTGGAGTATTGTTATTATCATAACCTCCAAGAGCACATAGAAAATACTAGATTTTTCTCTTTATTGGATGTCATTCATCCCCTTGCACCTTCAGGTTTACATAGATTATGACTGGCTCACAGCCAATCAGGAAATAAATCTTAGAGTACACATGGCATCACACCATAGTGATACATTATGACTATTTTAAGGTAACAAAAATTACCTCCATTCTATTTTTTTAATGCCAACTTTGTAGATCTAATTAAAGATGAAAATTACTTTTTGAAGGGATTCATCATTAACACAAAAAGTCTTGATTGTGCTGGATGTCTTATTTTTTCTTAGGATATTGCCTAGATATAACCTAAGATATTTAGACTGACCTTTTACTGGCTTCCTGTTTGTCTGCCCACCTGTTTCATAAGTGTATATTAATGCCCCTTTCCTACTTCCCCAATATAATCACTATTCTCTATTAATGTTGAAAGTTAGCTTTCAAAATCACTTATTAATCCTAGAAATATATAAAGACTACAAATAAAGTTAAAAATACATATTTACAAGCTTAATAGATACCTAGTTATACTGCCTTCAAAATAATTTAAAAAATTAACTATAGCCATAATGAGATAAAGAATTGTTGCAGAAGAAACATTGGAATAAGAATCTAAACACCCAGTTTCCAAGAGTCTAAAGCAATTTTCTATATTTAATGTTTTATATAATGAAGGATAAATTTTAAAAAAAAAAGAAAAGATGTAGATGTGCAGTGAGCCAGTGCCTCCAGAGAAGTTATCCAGTTCCTCCTAGGATACAGCGAGTCTTTTCAAACCCAAAAGGAACATCACAGAGTGTCACACACTGATGAGCAGTGGGGAAAAGAAAAAAAGGAATCTGCTATTTCCCAGTTAATTGATTGATTATGCACCATTAAGAATAGCAATTCTTTAGAGTAGATCGTGTGTGTGTGTGTGTGTGTGTGTGTGTGTGTGTATTGTATACACTTGTGTGTGGAATACCTACAAATATAATTTCTTAAAATGTTTCAAAAACTTATTACACATCTACTAAGCATGGAAAAAAGTGATTGTAGCAGCAGGGTCAGGAGAAGGAAACAGCAGTATGAGAACACATGTAATGGTATACTACAAGCATATCTACTTTCAGTTATAGTAATTTAACATCTTTCTTTCTGGTATTATTATATATTTCTAAAATTTGTTTCCTTAAATAGTTAGAAAGAAATAGGTTCATGACCTTCTCATGGAAGGCATTCTCCTAAGAATGAAGATGACATTTTTCAGTGCTTGTGTAGGTAACGATGGCTAATATATATAAATATACCAGTCTGACATTGATCCAGTAATGATAACTATTATGTTACCCATACTAGTATGCCAAAAGATTGTGTAAGCTGCATCAAATAGCCTAACTTGACAATACAAGCTGTATAATAACAGGAGTAAAGCCAGTGGTGAGAAACATAGTCTCCCTCCCTTTAGTCTATAGATAGTTTTCTCTCAGTATATACTACTTCTGTGAAAACTTTACAGATTACACATTTTAAGACGTAATCACCAACTTTAAAAGGATTAATGAGGCACTGAACATGAAAAAAGAAATTGATCCAAACATAGAACAGATTTCTCAAGTATCATTCCATAAGTCATTAAAAAATATTAAGTGGCATGTCTAGCACAGGGTGATTATTTTTAATTTAGTCTACAATATTTGTTTTAATCTGAGCCATTGAGTATCAAGAATGAAAATTAATAAGTTTATGCTATACATCCAGCCCCTAAATCTTCAAGGCAAAGACTGTTTTGTCTTCTAGAATTACCTGGGCATTTTAATTCATCTGAATAGTCTCCACAATCATTAGACCCATCGCATATCCAGGTTGGCAGAACACACAGTGAGGTAGAATTACATCTTATGAATCCTGTGGTTTTCACTCCAAGTTTATAGAAATATGTACAGTCCGTATTATCTATAAGGAGGTCAACAGAAAAATGAAAAACACCTCATCTGCAAAGATTATAAGCCTTCTATGTAGGTAATAGAAACAAGAAAAGTTAACCTCATTTGAAGAAGTAAATATGCAATTATCCTACACAACAAGGGTTAATTACATATCAATTCTGGACAAGGTTCAGTGAAGAGTTAGACACTGTTCAATGTAATGCCAAAGGTACACAGGCATGAAGAAACAAAATGTAATGGAATATCTTACTGCAGTTCTTTTCATCTGAAGCATCTGCACAATCTAGGTTCTGGTTGCATCGTGCTGATCTTGGAATGCACGTCCCATCTGCACAGCGGAACTCAACAGTGGCACAGGTTGAAACTAGAAAAACAGGTAAATAAACAAATGGATAGACGAGATAGAAAATGACTCCCTGCTTAACATTTTGAGTACTTTAATTCTTACAATTTTGTTTGGTTTTGCCTTTTTAACTCTGGGCAGTCAAACTTGACACATAACCCCCAACAACAAGCTTGGGTTAGATGCCTCATACGTCTTCCCCTGTCATGCTGTTCTTCCCTACATTGTAGTACTTATAATACTGCATTGCAGTGTCCTGTTTATGTATCTCTCCCCCCATTAAATTGTAAGCAGGGACCGTGCCTTGTTTTCCCTATCATACCATATCAGCGCTAAACCAACAACAACAAAAAAATTAAATGCTGCTGAAACTTCTCTCTCCTTCCAACTTCAAAATACAAGGTATGACACTAAGCAAATGCCTGATTGAGTGCATACAGAGAAATCCTGATCTGTTTGCTAAGAAGTGAAACATTCACTGCTATGATAAAATGACACACAGACAGAGTCAGAGATTGAGACGGAGAAACCAGAGTATTTGCTTTATTTACTCAAAGAGGGAATAGTTCAGCACTGCTAGAAAGTCATCATGCTAAGTTATCCCCTTTCACATGGCCATATTACTAACATTTGGTATAGGAAATATGGATTCCTCATGCCAAGAAACATACAAATGTGGTATGACTTGTCTGTTGTTGGAAAGGATTTCCAAATCCCTGCTATGCTTAGATGAAAATCAGTTTTGATATGCTACCATCATTACATATTCTTTGTACAGAATAGCTTATTCTTCATCATACATTCCTTTTTACTTTGCTTACACGTTCATTACCATATAATGGTTTTCAGCAATATGTTGTGAACAGGTGCATGGCTTGTTTTGTGTTAGATTAACTTAGGTGAGATTTTTATTCCAAATTCAAATTTCCACAGGTTGATTATGTTAATGTACAACCTGAAGGGCTCTATGATTATGCCACTTTTACTAGGGTTGATATTTTAAAGAGCCTATTTAATTATAAATATAAATTGTATCAATTGGAAATGGTTAAAATGCTATCTTAAAATATGCAAATTTTATTCAAGGGTGTGTATGACATTTGTATTTCATAATGCACTGCTCTTATTATATTTAATTGTATCTTGCAATTGTATCCTTATTTGTGTTTAAATGATGATTTGAATAAATGTTTTATTTATAATTTGTAATTATAATTGCTTCACTGTTTTCTTCATTAAAAATAACATCATTTGAAACAGATAATGCCATTATAAGTAGAGATAAATACACTGTTCCAAACAGGAAAAAAGTAGGTATTTTTCTTTTACTCCTAAATAAAGCAAAATCTCTTCCATATTCTTTTCTATTACATTTCACATTCAATATTTTTCAGTGGAAACAATAAATGGAATATATAACAGAAAATAATCATGACAAGCATATACATTTTGTTTCTGACTTTGCTGTCTATCAGCAGTCTCCTATTAAGAGGCTGTGTTCCAAAAGATTCCTCATAATTCTATTATTTAGAAGACAGAACTCATTTCTCTGTGAAACAATATTCTAGATCGTGGTAATATTCCTAGACAAGTCTACAAAGATTTATCTCTAAGCTACTTGATGTGCATTATCTAATACTTGCAGTTAGAGTTTGGGATACCAGAAATCCTAATTCTGAAGCAAAGGGGGCAATCACAACCCATTCCACCATCTCCATCTACCTCCAAACTTCCATAGAGAATCTTCTGTGTACATTGCAGGGAGTCCATCTGGGTGGGTATTGGTGGCAGATAAAGCGAAGAGGCAAATTATGACTACATGAACATGGAGATGGCATGTCAGACTGTTAAGAGGACTGGAGATTCAGGGATTTCACAGTAATGGAGTTTCAAAAATGGTGCTGGGGGCTCAGGTGGAAGTAAGTGTAAAGAATGGCTTATAAGAAGAGTGGAAATGTGGAGCAAGTAGAAAACGGTCTTGGATGGAATTCTAGGAATAACAAAGAAACAGAGGAACTCTAACCAGACGAAAAGAAACTATAACTTTAAAGTTGAGAAGAGTGGTTAGGAAATAGTATTTAAGAGAAAGGCAAGGGAAAAAATGAGGTAGGGGGTCAGGAGAACAAAAATAAGGCTACTGAATCTTGGTGAGGAGGGCCTATTAGAGTGGGTGAGATGTGCAAATAGGAACCGATTGTCCCTTTACTTCTAATCCTATCTCTATAGATTCCATGACTTGATACAGAGTTTGGGAACCACTAGAGGGTTAAATAGGGTGATAAGTGGCAATGGAATTGGACATGTCAAGTGGTTGCACAATTCCATAAGCAGCAGGATCAAGGTGGTTGTGGGGATTAACGTCTCCAGCATTTGTAGACAAGGAAAGAGAGTCCTGGAACAGGAGAAATCCATGGGAATAGTGACAATGTCACTTCATAAGTAAGCAAATGCTTCTTCTGCCAAAACCTCTACCTCTCTAGTCCCTCAATCATGTTCCTTTCTTATGTTGCTTTGGTCAGTCAAGTATTGAAATGTGTTTCACCCTCAGGGTGGGTCTTGAGGGAGAAAGGTTATGGGATCTCTAATTTGTCAAGTGAATATGAAAGCCTTCTGACAACTTTTCTTCAGGCTAAAAGTCCTAGAAAAAAGAGAACAGAAAATAATGTAGTCCAAATAAAGGTAACCTGAGTGGGAAATACTAGACTCTTCCCTCCAGATAGTACAAAGGAAAAAGTACACCTACAAAATGTGAGTGGAAATATACCACAGCCACACCAGGAATAGCAACGAGATACAACAAAGGAAGATCTGACAGGGATGGTAGCTCAAAAGTACCAGCAAGAGAGAAAGTAAAACCATTCTTTCCCTCATATAGTTTCTTAATTTTCCTATTTAATCCACCTTATTTTCTCCATATCAGTTAAAATATTTAATCAGGTAGGAAAGGTATAAAATCGATTAGTCTTTCCCTAGTTCTTAGGATGTTCCTTGTAAATAACCTAACTCAACGTTTTCTTTTCCAACTCTCCTACCCAGCCTGTAGCAAAGGGAAAGTGACAAGGAAAAAATACATGAAATGTGCTGTCATATCTCTTCTGTTTACTTTCAAACCACATCTTTTATTGAATTCACTGCTTAGGCTCTAAGGATATGCGAACCTGGAAGGAATGATGATTTCCTCTGCAGGCACGCCTATCCTTTTCCTTTAACTTGTTGTTTGTGGAATCTTCAAAGTTTTGCTATGAATTTGGGAAAAAAAAAAAAAAGAAAAACTCACCAGTTTCCTCTCCTCTAGGTCATCTCAGAAGTACTTAGCTCTCCAGTCCATCTAAAGGTGTTCAGATGGCCCAAGGAAGTTCATGTACTTCTCAAAGGGAGTATATTCATCTCAACAGGGAGCGAAGGAGGGACATTATGCACTCTCTACAAATCTATTCACTCAAACTCTGACACAACCAGAAGAGGAATACAGAATGATAAACTTTCTGAACAACTCCTTAGATCCTCACCAGCTAGCCTGATGTCTAAAGCTCTCAATCATGAAAGGAACTGCTACAAAGGGGCAGTAATAAAAGATTGATGAGGATTTGGGGTTTTGCTTTGCTTCCAAAGGATAGGAAACCAAAAATAATTCCTTGCAATATCCATTTCCACTCTGTAAATAGATTCTTTGACTTGTGGCATTAAAAAAGAGTAATGTTAATTACTATTAACATCTAAATTAAACAAACAAAACTGTAATAGTACCTCAAATAATTTACGGATGATTCCACCATAGCCTCTCTCCACAGCCTATCAAAATCTCTCTGTATTTATTGACATTTTTATTGTACTGTTTAAATTGTGTTATATTTTACTTTATTTACATTCAACAATAACATGTGGTTTGTGTGTGTGTGCATATATACATACAACAAAGCACTGCATCCCTATGTTGCACTGACTACAGAAACAAAGAAGGAGTGACTGGAAGAAAAGGCTTGGAGAAATCATTCATTTTTCATTCTTCCTGAGCCTGTTCATGTTCCTTTTCCTTCATTATCTTTTAAGTGCTGTAAGTGTCCATGTGTTTGACGGACACAAATCTGAATTAATGCTTTATAAGAAACTGGCTTATGGAAAAAGGACCCAAGTAAGTCCTTCCTCTATAGCATGAAATGTGCCCTACAAGGATACCATGTGAACAATCTTAATATGAGAGAAAAATCAAATCTAAAAGATGCAAGTGTAATAAGTAACCTTTCATCTAAAAAGCTACCCATTTGTTTATCCTAAGGAAGCTAGTCCGTTTACTCAAATTTATTAATTTTTAGTATGTAATATAGCGTGTGCTTGAGCATTTGCAGTTTCAAATGTACTGCATTAGATAGGAAGAAATTCAAGGCATAAGATTTTGTTGTTGTTTCTTAAGATATCCAATTGTCATGATCTCTTTACTATTATTATCACAAAAGAAAAGTTTTGACAGAAACTTGATTCTCAGAGTAGTTCTGTCCCCAAGTATATGGCTGAGACGGTTATAACACAGAAATCGAGAGCTTAGATTTAAAAAAGGGGAAATAACATTTTGAGTTATTTTATTGTTATTCAGCTGCTGATATTGATATCAGTAGGCAGAATGAAACCTATCTACACTTTTGGAAGACTTATGGCTTCAACCAGCCACATAAGAGTTTAATAAACACATATCATGTACTAGGTACTATATTTCATAAACCCAAACACACTAATTTACTTACTGCTTTTCAAAAAAAACGTTTTCCAAGAAAATCCACAGTAACTGATTACATTTCTGTAGCCCTTTTTATGAATTTTGTTTTAAAATCTACTTTCTGTATTTATTACTCAGTTCCTTCACATTCTAGCTTGATATTTTTATTTTTATCCTAGCTTAAAGTTTTCATTATATTCTCCTTTCCTGCTTATAAATAACTAATAGAACATACCCATTTTCTGGTCTCCTTCTAGTTTCCTTTCCTCCTTTCTTCCAAATGCTTATCCATTTCCCTCTACTTACTCCCGTATCTTACTACATTTTATCATTTTTAATATTTTAATATTTTATAAATAATATGAAACAATAGTTGACTTAATTTTCAAATGTACTTGACACTACAGTGTCAGCTTAGATAGTAAGCTACTCAAGTGTTTGGCCAAGGTCATATATAGTCTAAGACAGCAGAGTAACTTCTCAGTCCTTTATCAGCTACAAAATAATTTGTACACATTCTACCCACTTCCTCAACTTTTTATAGCCTTCTCGTTACAACTGTACTTCACACATCTTTTCTTTACCATTAACCTTTTTTAAAAATAATCTGTATTCACTGTCTTTACTCTTGCACCATTCATATTCTGTTTCAATCCAATGTGATCTGGCTTTTCCTTGCCATTGCACTGAACTGACTCTCTTGAAGGCAAGCAAGAGATTGTCTTCTATTTGCCAATTACAGTGGACACTGCAGTCTATGCATGCCCTCTTGCCTTCTCTGTAATGCAAACTTATCCTCCTTTCTTGAAAAAATAATTTCTTGTGAAGCTCTTTTTATTAGTCCTGTGGGACTTTTCCTTTTTATATTAGTATCTTTCATTTTTAACAGGTCATTCTGATGCACTCCCTTAAAACAACTATTACACCATACATCCTTTGAGCTCTCTCTCTTTAAGAAGTCCAAAATCAATACTTCTGACCTAAACCTACTACCTGAGCTCCAGATCTATATTTACCTATATACCTTTCAAACAGTTCCATCTGAATGTCTACAGGTGCTCCAACCTCAGAATGTGGACTATTCTTATTATCTTATCCCCATCTAACACAAACAAAAGGCACACAAAAATAAATTTAAAAATTAATGAAAACAAATAATATTTTAAAAGCATACAACACACACACACACACACACACACACACACATGTATCTCCTCTATTCCCATGCTTCCTCCATGTTTATTACTGCAAAAGACTTGTTATGCTACCTTTTAAAATGCTGTTATATCTGTCTCTCTCCTCTTTATTTTTAGTTTTGGCTGCTGTAACATGCTACTGTTTTGTCCTTCTGATCTCAGTATTAGAGTTTTCATTCTAAAATCATAGGGTTTTTTTCCCCTTTTTTAAACTTTCTGGTGACTGCAGGATAAAGGTCATGTTCTTTAACATGGCACCAAAAAAAATCTTCATTTCCTGATTCTTTCTTCTAACTTGCCTCATTTTTTTCACCACTCCCCAATATGCAATCTGGCTCTAACCATATCAAATTACTTGCAGTTTTCATTATTGGTCCTTCTACTTGGAATTCTCTTCTATTTTGATCATTCTACCTTATTTATACTTTAAGACTCAGCTTAAATTTAATCTCGTCTATGAAACCTTTCAGGATACTTCCAAGCCCAAAAAAACAAAACAAAACTGTGTTCTTAATAGTGCAATCATAGCACTTTATATTCATCTTCACCTGTTTAAATGACTATCTTTCACTTAGAGTTTGCACTACTTGAGGGCACACACAGAACTCACAAATTTTTTGTCTCAGTCTTTAATGAATTTTACCCAATAAAGTATTTCAATGGATGGAAAGATTTTTAAAGGTAAATTGGTTTGGAAAGATCTGTTGGATCCAGGTTTTAGGAGACCTTAAATGTCAGACTAAAAACTTGTCACTTATTCTGCAAACATTGGGATGCTTTATCTGGGAAGTGATAAAAAAGTAAATGTTTACATAGCATTTACTATATGCCAAGTTCTATTCTAATACTGATATACTTATTTAACTATTGTCTCTTTTTCTTAAAGCTTGGGAAACTGAGCCACGGGTTGGTTAAGTACTTTATCTAAAGTCATGCAGTTAGTGGTGGGGCTGGGGTTCTATCCCAGGTAGTCTGGTTGCTGATGTGTCACAGTCGTTACTACGGTAAAATGTTAAATTGTTTTAGCACGACTAAAAATTCAGATTTACTGCAAAGAGTAGAAACAGGGAGACCAATAAAAGGGCTACTTTGTTAACCCAGGCTCAAAGTAGATTGAAGGGGAATCTATCTCAAAGAATTGGAAGATTTGTTGATGATTGGACATGTGGGTGATAAAACATGGTGGAAGGAGGAACCAAGGATAGTACCAAGGTTTCCTGTCCAATAAGTAGGAAAATGATGAGAGCATGGTTAGGAGAGAGAATTAGGGAATGAAGGGGGACATTTTGGAGCAGTAGATTCAGTATTATACATTCTGGTAGAAATGTCCCATAAATAGGGTGGTTGAACTGAAAAGGTGAGAAAGAATTTTGAAGTGAGCAAAGAAATAGAAACAGAAAATATAGTCATAATTTTCAGTTGACTCTAGTAACTCCCCTCCAATAGCATTTACCAAAGTATGGTCCATAGATGCTAACTGTTGTTATGTATCAAAAGGGGGAAACCATAGTGCTCTCAGGAACACACTTTGGAAGAGTTTAGGAAACACTTAGCATGATAATATTCCGAGGCTGATACAATATGTGTTTACCTTTACAGTCTAATTCATCAGAGTTGTCTCCACAGTCGTTTCCACCATCACATAACTTGCTGTGAGGAACACAACGACGATTGTAGCAGGGCTTGAAACCTCTTCGACAGCTTCTGTTTTCTTACACAGAAAAGAAAAACACATACTTGGAGGGCTTATAGAACTATTTTTACAAAAAGAAGATCACAGATGATACCTCATTCACAATAACTGGATTGTGGGTCTATAAAACAAGTGCCGTGTGGCATCCAAGTTCTGGGTTAGAATATCTGTGCATTATCAAGTAGTTCATGTGGTAAAAAGCCTTTCTGACTGTTTTAACCTCAGTGATTCATACTCGGAGACCTCGTCAAACTATACTCACATTATTGTTTCTGGCATTTCTGTAAGCTAGCATAGAAATAAACATGTATCACATACTCAAATCTGAAGAAAAGAATCTCTACCTCCAACGCAATAAAGACACACTAACACCTATCCCCTCTCTCCTTTGTACCCCACAAAGATTTTAAAACAAGGAAAAAAGTGTCAAAACATGTATCCCTGAATCAGTGAATCCAAGAGTCACCTACTTATCCATAAATTTCTCTTAGAAATCATCTTAAAATGTCTATCCAAATTTTCCAAGCAGAATAATAATTGCCTCTGAATTCTATTTACCTTAATGAGAGTCTCCTGACATTTTCTGATTTGGGGCAGAAGGTACCACTCACAATAATAATAGCTGCCATTTACTGAAAAGTAATTTTGTGCCAGGCTCTACATTGAGCATATGTAAATGTACATTTGTTTATTTAATGCTCCCAACCATCACCCCATCTAGATTTGCTTGGTAGTGAGAAACTAAAACATAGAGAAGTCAGTACCCTTGTTCATGCTAGTCACACACTAGTATGTTTGGGAACAAAGATTTAACCTCAAGTGTGATTCTAAACTCTGGAATCTATACCTGAAAGTGTCAAACTATAGCCCGCAGGCCAAATGCAGCCTATCAGCCTGTTTCTATATGGCTATGAAGCTAAGAATGATTTTTACATTTTTAAAGGATTGTTAAAAAAATAGAATATGTGACAGGAGTATATATGGCCCACAAAACCTATAATACAAGCTGACCTTTTATAGAAAAAGTTTGCTAACCCCTTCTCACACAAATATTACCTGCCTTCTAAGAAGATAAAAATAATGTGAAATATATTCTCAAGCCAATTCATAATAATATGAATTTGTAAGTTGATTATTATTACATTTTTATATGCTTTAATATTTTCATGGTGTACAGGATATAGCTGTTGATTCAAGCAAACATGTCATTTGAGGTAAATTCCCTAAGATTTCAGTTACATATAAATTATGGACAAATTACATTTGACTGTCATTTTAACCAAGGGTGTTTATTCTGCAATGTAAAAGTGTGACATAAATTTCCCAAAATCCATCCTCCTCTTGTTTTAACTTTCTCTAATATAAGAAAACAAAGGAGAAAAATAGAAGCCAAATATAGCAATTCCAGATATAGATTCCTAAATTTTGCAGAGCATATAATACCAGTACTATTGTATTACAGCACAAAAATAAATCAGACTAATTTAGAAATAATCTGGATCAATTCTATAATAACTATTAATGATTGCATAGACACAAACTTTCAGGAAAAATATTGTTGCAGCGAAGGCAAATAACAGTTGCTTACTAGGGTCCAAAAGCCAGTCTCTACTTCAAAGGGAGAAGGAAAGGTTGACTACCACTTGGTGTCACCTACAGAGGCACAGATGGTGGAATTCCATACTTAATGGGGACCATGGCTAAAGCAATCAGCCTTTGTACCTAAGGACACTAGCTCTGGGACAATCCTGGAGGCAAAAATAGAATGAAAAAGACTTTGATATCAACACAACAACATGCTATTGACTGATGGGGGACTTTTGCTGCAGAAGTAAACCTGCAATATCTACCCAATAACTGATATTTCTGACATATTTTTAGGAATGTAAGCCTAAAACTTTTTGCTAATGATGAATAATGAAGCAGCTCAAAAGACAGGCTCCTGCTGTATTTAAATTTATACTTCATGCATGGAAAACCATGAGGAAATTCTTCAATGAATATCATGTGTTTTGGGTAGGAAATATGGTGCCCCATTTGAATAAGAACAAAGACAAATAATTTGCCTTAGATCTCCATGTTAATGAGAGGCATTAAGGAAATCATACACATAAACCAAATGGAGACAATCACACCAAAAGCTATAAAAAGAATTACATTCTGAAATGAGTAAGTCATACATTGGAAACTCACCACAGTAGAGCAGTTTTTCATCAGATTTATCCTTACAATGAGGAATGCCATCACAGGTGAGCTGGTAATCAATACATTCTCCATTTCCACACTCAAACTCTGAATAAATATTGCAGGAAGAATTTTTAGCTGAAAGGAAAAAAGCCAACGTTTCATACAATAACAAACATTTTTGATGTCATGACAACTGTTTCCCTTAATCTTAATTATAAAAATAAACTAAAATTTATCTAAATATAAAATTAATAAAGGACAGTGGTTTATGGCATTTCTTTACAAAAAAATTAAGAGGGACACTTTTTATTGTGCTGTCTTCAACCTCCCTTTGCAAATTTTTGGGAATTGCCTGACTTTATTTTTCTTTTATGCCTGTTTGTGTATTTTGTTAATTATTTGGTGACTATACATGCATGGAGAGAAGGAGGGGTTTAAATCTGGGAGACTATATTTATGAATTTTGCTTAACAGTGTATGTTAAAAATAAATTTTTAAAAAGAGCCAGTTAAATAAGTTCTGTACATACTGAGAGTGTTTTTGTATTTTCTTATTGAAATCTCAGGTATTCTTCAATACACTGAAAATTTCCAATATATAGAGTTCTTATCTTTGAATGCTTGAATTTATTCATTACAAATCTCACCTCCAACTGGTCTTCCTCCCCAACTACCTGCTGAAGAAATCTCTGTAGCAGTTTCTATCAATCAGAAGTACTGGAATTGCTGAAATTACTTTCATCAGCCTCTTGCTCTATCCATGGTGAGAAGTACCAGGGAGCAGACCCTCTCTTCCTGCCACACGTGATCAGTACCTACTCCTTGAAATGCATGGGAATCTGTAGGATGTACTGGTGGAGGACAATGATAAACTGGAAAGCATGTGCACCAGATGCTTATGGGCTCCAGTGGACTACTGCCATATTGTCCCACTTCTAAATGTCAGGATTTTTATAAGAAATTAAAAGCCTGAGTTTTTATGTGGTTTGCCCAACTTGTGAGCTTTTCTACAGTTAGGTTTCATCCCTGGAGTGCCAGTATGTTACCCTTGTCTTAGAAAGACCTCTCTTGGGGAAAACAGACTTATTTTTATTCTTAAATAATAGATTTACTAGCAAACTTTTGGGATGCAATGTTTTGGTTGTATTACATGCTATTTGCTTGCATGTACTCATTCCATTGCTTGTTGAAAAACTGTACAGTGAAAGTCAGTCATATTAATTATGTTGGAGGTAATTAGAATTCATTTATTTCTCCTAATGCAGGTAACACAACTTAATTTTACAATCAGTTTTTAGGATTTATTTCAGGAATAATTAATTAAACAGCCACAAATACTGTTTAAAGTTTCCAGTGTTTTATTCTTTATTATCCTAGAATTTAACTCATTTTACTAGAATATCTATCTTATCCACCTATTAAAGACTTATAATTTAACTCTTTAAATGATAGCACCCCTCTCTAAAGGTAATTTTATTTTTCTTGGTGCAGTCTAAACTTCACTGGTCAGTAGCGAAGGTAGAATGCCATTTTAGAGGAAGCAACAAGGAATTAAGAATCTAAAAATATCATTAACTTTAAAGAATTACTGTCTTTAAGAAGAGTGCTGACATTACTGCACACAATCACCTTAGATCATGAACTGAACAAAATTCATCCGTTTACTGAGAGTCCATTAGAATTCCTAACTTATTTTGTCTATTTTAAACATATCCTGTTTAATTTCTCATTTCCAGTGAAAGCTAATTGTTATGATGGCAAATACCATATTTTGCTTTTATAATCGTTGTGCCTTTAAGGAAAAAATGAAAATTATTCATGATAAATATGGTTTATCATGAAAAAACAAACATTGTATGAGCACAATTCTTGCTTAGGTATGTTCATTTGAAGAAATAGTATTGACTACTTTCTTCCTCTTTCTAGAAACAAAAAATGTGGTTCAGCTATCCTCAATTCTCTTACAAGGTAATTGCTTCATCTAATTATATTTGCTATTCTTATTTCTGTTATGGGTTTTAATAAGGCTAGCAACGTTGTGTAAAATGGAATTGCCTAATCTTTCTGTCAAGAGTTATGACAACAAATGGCTTTTCCCTCCTTTGCCCTCGGGTAGGTGTTAGTAAATGGTCCTTCACCCCTGTGATGCTGCCATTAACATTCATAAACTGCTCTGGGTGAACTAATTCAGAGGTCGACACAGATATGCCAGAAACATCCTCATTTCCTAAAGATGGACTTGACAAAAAGAAGCCAAGAGTTACTTTTCAATCTCTCTGCTGGAGCACAGGATTTCAATATGAATGCACAGCGGATACAAGATACTTCTGTAAAGGTATGTCAGCTCTGAGGAATGCAATATCAATCTACAGTTCTATGTGAATACAACTATGCTTGTTTAAAACTATAGTTTTCTGTCTGATTCATTCCCTCTCATGAACAGTGAGAAGCAGGTGGCTTAGTAGGGACAGATGTATCTAATCTATTTTTCAGCAATGACAGGCATCCGTTGTATACAAATAAGCCTTGCTGTTCTGACTAAAGGCATTGGTTTACTACTGGCCTGTAGTGACCTGTGAAAGAAACATGAGTGATTCTAATGCATGGCTAAAACTCCAGGCTTACAGATAGCATCAGATCCAGGCCATTATAGCTGAAACCACAAAGGCAAACTGAAAGAGAGAGTTTAAGCAATTGCGTGAGCAATTCAGGGAAGTGTTAGGTGATGAAGAAATGTGGGAATCTGTGGCACGAATTATTGAAATTTGCTATCTTCTGAACAATTACATCATTCCCTTGTTTTCTTTGGCACATTCTTAAATACAAGTCTTTTACTTCTTTTGCTAAGAGATGCCCTTTTGGGTTCTGGTACCAATTTGCAAAGTGAGAAAATACGTATATGTTCTTGCATTAGGTGCAGTAGTTTTCAAAGTAAAGAAAACGATGACAAAGTGCTCATATTAAAATAAAGAACAGGCAAAAGAGAACATCTTCTTGGTATATAAAGACCAAAAGAAGACTAAAAATGAAAAATACTTATAGCTTATGATACTAATTTTTATAACGTAGATATATCCAGTCCTATTGATTTTCTAAGATGAAATATATGAGATGAGGAGAAAAAAAATGTCAAAAATTGACACATCCTAAGAGTGAGTTCATCAATTTCCAATTTTCCAAGATGCTTCTCTACAATCTTTCTTACTCATGAATAGTCTTAATATTAAAGAGAAATTAACCCTTTTTATGTTGCTGGCTAATTTTTCATGGCAGTATTGGAATACTTGAACCCTTATTTATAGTGGAAACAGTTTTGGAAACTTAGCTGTTAGTAAGTATTTACTGTAATGGTACTAATTAAAGATTGTAATGCCTTTGGGAGATATAAACATCATGCAAGGCTGCAACATTACATTTTTAATTAACAGTTTGGAAATGATTACAAATAAACTGTGTGAGCCATTCTTTCTCATTTACATAGTCTGATGGACTGTGAATAGGTTTACTACAAAGCTACTAAGCTACTGCCTATACACTGCTTTATTTCAGCTTTAATTAATTTCGCTATTGACTGAAACCTCAAAGTCATAAACACAAGTTTTCAGATGATCATTGCTTGCAGGTATTTCTCTAGCTAATCCAACATCTTCCAGCCCAGAATCAGGGGGACACAACATTTGTCACTGTTTGGGTTATCATTACCTATCACATGGTGCTATAGGTAGAATGGTAAACTGAGTTCTTTTTAGAAGGGAGAGATAAGACAACCAGGCCTCTAATAGTACAACTTCATAAATAATACTCAAAAAATTTCAAGGTCCATGTGTGCCATTTTGAGCAGTTATATCACATTTCAATTATCTTTACTTACTCACACATCTGTTGTCATTCAGCAATATTCGATCCCCCCTGCAGGAACAGTTCACTCTTCCATTAGGAGTTAAAAGGCACAGGTCATGGCAACCTCCATTCAGTAACGCACATGGAGAAAGTTCACCTGCAATGAACAGGTTTTACTGGTGACATTTTATATTGAATTCCTAGTCTATGTTAATATAGATTAACAGTAAACTGTTAGACAGTCTCAATCTCTCAAAAGTATCTCATGAACAAGGAAGATTTGGGATTTTTAAACAAATCTAAATATTCCAAAAGATAAGAACATTAAAAATATGTAACAAATCTCTACATTTTCTAACATATTTGTCATTCAACGCACTAGTACCTCTAGAAACCACATGCGTACTGCAGACTGCAATTTTGTAGGTATTCCAGTGATTAAAAAAATTTTAAGGCCAGATGCAAAGCTTGTTTATCAACAAGTATTATTTTCTTGGAAACGATCTGAATGTTCAAAAATATGAGGAGTGAGCAAGTATGAAATAGAAATCCAGAAGCAAATAATTAAAAATGAATTGTTCCTCTGGTGGTAAATTAAGAACTACAAAATTTTCCATAAAACTTTCAGATAATTTCAATATATTAGATAGTCAAAGGCTGAACACTAGCCCCAGAAACAGTAAGAAAACAAAATACAACTAAGTATTACTAAAAACATAAATACGTTTTTTGAGAGATTATATAATTGAGAAATATATTTGTAACTTACAAATAAATATTGTAACTTACAGCTATTGGTGTCATTGGCAACAGCTATGATACCCATTGGTTGATGTGGAATATCAGAACGAAGAATTTTTGTATCTCCTCCCGTGTACTTGTTGGAACGCAGGATAGCTCTTCTTCCCCAGTCTGACCAGAAGATATAATTGTCATAAACAGCCAAACTGAGAAAAGCCCCTGGCCCAGATTTGACAATCACCTGGAATAAAGTAAAATATCATATTTTTTTAAATGAAGATATCCTCATCTGTTTTTGCTCAAAAGAAAAGAGATTAAGATTATTTCTGATTATTGAAATAATCAGATAAAAATACATTTCACTAAATGTATTATCATAATGTGTTTATAGTTTATTTTAAATGTCTTAACCATCCTTAGTTTTTGCAATGTTTACTTAATATTTTGCAGTATATTTCTATTTAATAATCATTCAGTTTGTTTAAGCAGCTGTGTCTATTTAGCATTATAAACCAAAATCATCATTACAACAATATGAGACTATTAGTACTAAACATTTATTTATCATTATTAAGAAATCTTTAGATATACAGTAAACACTAAGCTCTCAGAACTATATACAGAATATAAAGTTCAACTGATCCAGGTTATTTCTTTAGGAAGCTTACAACATGAATAAGTTAACCAGATATACATGTATTGGCAATAAAAGTTTAAAAGCAAAGACCAAAAAGTTTCACTCAGACCAAGATGAAGTAAAAGGGTGTAGATTATCCTTCTCAATAAAACAACTAAAATAAAAAAAAAAAAATATATATATATATATATATATATATATAAATATATATATATAAATAAAAAAGGAGGCTTTTCAACACATTGGATATCAGGTAAGGAAGGACAGTGATTCCTGAGTAACAGGAAATAAACCAAGTGAGTCCCATAACCTCCACAGTTTATAGCCTGAGACAGATTCCAGGTAGCAACGCAGTGCAAAGAAACCCAACAGAGTCCAGGGAACTCTCTGAGTGGATATAGCTGAGAGTTACGGGAGGGTAATATGGTTAGCTCTCACAAGGCAGAGTGTTGGAGAGAAGAAGGCAACAGAGAGAGAACTCTGGATATCTGCACAGGGTCCTCCTGGAGTATTAAGCACAGTATGTGAGACAGTTACTGCAAGCTGGTGAAAGAGTCATGCAAAAGGAGTACAGAGAAGAGTTTCCAAAATTTACGTGGGTCCAAGAATCACACTTGTTAATGCCAACCAGACTTAAAATCTTTGTAATTCATGGGACTCTGAGTAGAGTACTTGGAAGGGTCTTGGCTCAGCAGCGGGGAATAATTAACCCTAAACTCTGTTCTACTCCAGTCTCTCAAACCTTAACAGCAAATCCTGAAAGGATCAAACTCTTTCCAGGTAGCTTAACTGTTTCCCAAAAGAATGCTCAAGAATTTTAATGGTAATATGTAAAATTTTACCACTAAACTACTATGGAAAAAGAGATGAAAAGTCGCAAATCTGTGACTTCAGTTTCCACCTTAAGAAAGTAGAAGAGAAAATGTAAGTTAAATCCAAAATAAAGGAAAACAAAATAAAAATCAGAAGAGAAGGCAAGGAAATAGAAAACAGGAAAAAATCAGAGGAAAATCAATGAAACTAAAAGATGGCTCTTTGATATCAATAAAATGAAAAACACATAATGATGAAGTGAGTTTTATCCAAGGAATACAGAGTTATTTAACATTTTAAAATCCTATCAGTATAACACACAAAATAAGAAAACTCATATGAAGGTCTCAGTACAGAGAATTTATTGGTTGGATCTAATATGCATTCCTGATAGAAACTCAGACTAAAAATATGAATAGAAATAAAACTAGGAATGAGACAGGAAAAATCATTCTTACTACTTCTACCCAACATTGTCCTAGAATTTCTAGCCAGTATAATTAGGCAAGAAAACAAAAATAAAAAGCATTCAGATTGACGATCAAAGTCTGATCGATCACCTAGGCTTGCCTTCACCAAGAATCTTGTTAGGTCAGTTTAGTGCATTTGGGGAAGATGTTTCACTTTTTTTTTGAATTTTAGTTTGCTCATCTTAAAGCTGGGGCTGTCCCTTACCTCTGATATTTCCTCTTAGTAATTGTCCATCCACTCACAGCCCATTCACTCCCTGGCTATAAATTTCTACTTTCCCTTGTATTTAGAGTTGACCTCAATCCCTCTCCTCTACTGCAAAACCCCACTGCAGTTGTCTCTATATACCTATCCTGATAGTCCTGAATAAAGTCCCCTTTATCATTTTAACAGGAGTCATGGATATTTTTTCCTTAACACATTCAATGTAATACTACTGAGAAAAAAAAAAAAAAAGGATGAATTATTGATGTATGTAACACTGTGGATAAATTTCAAAATAATTATGCTGAGTGAAAGAAGCCAGACAAAAGGGAGCACAGGTATATCATACCATTCATATAAACTTCTACAAAATGCAAACTAATCTGTAGTGACAAAAAAAAAAACCCAGTGTTTCCTGTGGACAGAGTGGGAAGCGGTAGGGTGGAAAAAGAAGGATTAAAAAGGCAAATGAAGAAATGTGTTGGGGTCATTGATATGCTCATTATCTTGATGTGATGGTGGACTCACAGATAATATGGGTGTTTGTGTGTGTGTGTGTGTGTGTGTGTGTGTGTGTGTGTGTGTGTGTGAAGACTTTTAAACTTTAAATATTTACATTTTAGTGCATGTCAATCAGATCTAAATAATTTTTTTTAAATAAAGGCCAAAAATTTCTTTAAAATATTTTCAGAAGTAACATTAGGTAAATATATGGGACTGCAACTACATTTGGAAGGACAGGATACATCAGAAAATAGATGTTTTTACTGTCTAGTCATTTTACTTTGCTTTTGCTTCTAAATCTAATCCATAGGTGACCTATCCAAATAGTTCCTCTGAATTCTTTAGCAAATTAGTGAAGGAACAGAGGGATGGTTTAAATGTGAGCACACCCTTGTTAGTTGAATGAAATGCTCAGATTTCTAGAAGAGAGAAACTAACATGAATTTTCTCTTGTAGCAAAGAGATGAGAAATAATTTTAGGAATCGAACAGTAAACATACAAAAGAAGAGAGGAAAAAAAGGACCTTAAGCCTTAGAGAAGCGAAGAAATCTACAAGATTTTGCCTCTAAGGCAGCAAGAACTACAACAAACAGCTTTAAAGGCATTGATGTAGTTTATTTTATTTTGTTTGGTTTCATTTAGAAGAAAGCTTTGCCTCCCTACTGTGGACAAATTACATGAATAGAGACATCGTGGCATACCTAGAATAAAGAAATGGGCTTTTTGCCTTATCAACATCCTAATCAGGAGGGCTTGATAATCAACATCCAATTCAGAACTATAGAATTTACTCAGTTATCTCCATTTTAGAAAACATTGTGGTATAATGGGAAGGGCTCAGAAGGCCTACATTCAAATGGCAGCATGGTCATTCTTGAGCAGAGTAGATTTGGGGAAGATGTTTCACTTTTTTTTTTTATTTTAGTTTGCTCATCTGTAAGATGGGGCTGATTAAAACCTGCTTCAACAACTTCACAGGGCTGTTATAAGGATATATATAGAAATATTTTGAACATCTTATATTTATACATATCCATATGTATATATACATATATGTTTGTATTTATTTAATTTAGCTGTCAGAGATAAGTTTGATATTAATTTTTGTGATTTTTGCCTCCAGATCTGTTATAAAATAATTATTTTTGTATAAAAATCAAATTTAGAAACCTCAATAGTAATATTTTTATAGAAATAAATCAATTTGATTATTTGCCTTGGAATATTAAATATGCCAAGCAGAGACCTAGTTACATTACTTTTCCCTATAATCAGAAAAAATAAATAAAAAAGGAATTTTCACAGGAATGATGACTGCATGGGAATGGTCACGAAGAAACAAATATTTGGAAAATACCCTTCCTGGCGCCACATGTTGCCTTCTTAGGAATTAATACATTCTAAGATTAAATCATTTACTGACTACTAAAATTGATGTGGTTTGGAGAAAACAGATAATCTTTGGAATGTGGTAGTTTAAAAAAAAAATAGTCACCTCTCTTTACCCCATCCTATATCAAATTCTAAATTATTATGAGGTAATTAGCAATGTCATCTTCCTGATTTCCCAAATTTTTCCTCAGTCATTCTGAATTAACTGGTAATTACCCTCTTATAAAAACAATTACTTCATTTTTATTCTGAATATATAAGTATTTTCTGTTCTATAGAGCAATATTTCTCAAGTTTTAATGTACATGCAATTCACTTTGAGATTTGTTAAAATTCATATTCTGATTTACTAGGTTAGGGGTGGAACCTCAGATTCTTCATTTCTAACAAACTTCCAGGTGTTGTTGATGCTGCTGTTTGGGAGCTCACTTTAAAAAACAAGAATTATAAAATAGAGAAAAGTACAAAAGAAAATAAATAATAATAATGTTAAATAAATAATAATCTTACCACACAGATCTAATTACTTATCATTTTGGATTAAAGAATATATATTTACTTTTTTCTTTACAAATTGACAGGCACATGAGCACTCCAAAGTTTCTTGAGATATAAGTAAAATCAATTTTAAAATCTTCAACCTCTTTAAAGAGGGGAAAAAGATGTCTTTCTTGATCTGTAATACATTAGAACATCTTATATTACAGAGGGACAAGATAATTTTTCCATATGTTCTCCTATTCTTAGAACAATTTTACTAATCTAAGTGCAGGTCATGTTGCTGCAACCTCCACCCTTTCAAACACACACACACACACACACACACACACACACACACACACGAGCATGGGGAAAACTAATGCTAAGTGTATGAGTTTAATACTAATGCTAAGTGTCCGAGTTTAATATTCCTCATTTGTATTTCTTTGGAAATAACATGTTATTCCCTAGTCAATATTTCATGAGTATAAAAGATCACCTGTAACAATGTTATGGACTGAATGTTTGTGTCTCCCCAAAATTCATATGTTGAAATCTTAACCCACCATGTGATACTTGTAGGTGGAACATTTGGGAGGTAATTAAGTTTAGATGAGGTCATGAGGGTGAGGTCCCTGTGATGGGATTAGTGTCCTTATATGAAGAGGAAAAGATCTCTCTTGTTCTCCTTCATGTGAGGATACACAGCAAGAAAGCAGCTACTGCAAGCCAGAAAGAGGTCTGTTACTTGAGCCCAAATGTGCTGGCATGCTGATCTCAGATTTCTCAGCCTGGAACCCTGAGAAATAAATGTCTATTGTTTAATCCACCCAGTGTATGGTATTTCGTTAGAGCAGCCAGAGCTGATTAAGACAGTTTTACTTTTTCCTTTTTGAAGAGCCAGGCTTTAAGATTTATATCTGCTTTAAATTTCAGTAACTATTCTTTTGAATCAACATAATAAAGATTGCTTGTTAAGAAAATAACTTCTATACTGTGCTTTCTGGGAAGATTTTCCTGAGAAAAGAAAGGATGAATAGGCGATAGGATGGGAAAGAGAAGGAGAAGCTTTTGGCAGAGGGAATACATGGTGCAAAAGGCAAGAGGAAGGGGGAACATGAAATGCTGGGAAAAGGAGCAAAGGTTAAGTGAGCATTATTAACACTCAGACATCTGGGGAGAGGATCCCATGATGAGCCTGGTGAGAACGGCCAGAAGGGCAAATATGTAGGACCTTCCTTCCTATAGGCCAAGGTTGTGAGTCTGAGTTCTGTTCTGAAAGTAATGGTAAATTTAAAAAAAAAATTTAAGCACTTTAAGGTCATTATTCGTTAGTAAAGATTATTTTGCCTCTGGTGTAGAGATTAGATCAGATAAGAACAAAAAGAGTTTCAGGGACACCAGTTAAGATCAACTGCATTTTTCCAGACAGAGGATAATACTTATGATATTTTGAGCAAGAAAGGTGAAGAATACAAATATTAGGGGAGTATTTACAAACTAAGGACTCTCTATTTCCCTTTCTAGCAGAACCCACAGGGGTTTTCGTCACTCATTCGTTCATTCAATTGTCATTTTACCATTGTTTTAGTAAATAATAAGAGCTAACACCTCATGAATGCTTACAACATACAGGATGTATATGTATCATACCAAATTTAATCTCATTCTACCCTATATGGTAGATACTATTCCAATCCACCTTTTATTGATGAGGATTGCAGCTTAACAAGTTTATGTAATCAGCCCAAGGTCACAGATTTACTCAATGCTTTGAGGCTATTTCAGACCCAAAGCAACTAAGATTTGAATTAAATTTTATATATAAAATTTGCCTTGGTTAAAGAGACAGGAGAAACTCTTTGATATTAGCAGATGTGTACGTGCTGTCCTTATTATTAAATCTATGCTCCTTCAAGTTAGGAGTAGTAGTAATCTCTTTGATCCCCTTTTCTATTCAGTATATTTTATGTGAACAAAATAGACATTCAGTAAACACTGCTAAATCACTAAGAATGAAAAATAAATTATGTTAGTTAAACATAAATAAAAATAGTTGTTTTTTTATGGATAAGGAATAGTCATTCTTATAACAATGAAAGTTTTTCTATGTTGTTACCAAAAGTCATTTGGTATATAGCAACTTTTATAAATTTTAATACAGATTGAACTTAGTAGTTTACTTCTTTACTTCTGCTGACACACAGAAAAGGGAAAAAAGCAACATTAAACTCAGTCTATAATTAAGCATGTTACTTTCATAGGGTACAATAGGTTCCACTAAGAATTGAGCTGACTTTAGACATTTCACTGGTTAGAGTTCAATGAGGAAAAGAGAAGTGAAATACACTAAATTACACTTTCTCATCTCCCAATTAAACATTTTTATCATAATTTCATAAATACTGTACCTTGCAAGCCTAATCAGCATCTTTATTTACAATGCAAAAGCTTTGTCCTCGTAAATTACACTCTACCATGTTATGTGGTAATAATATACCATTATGGCATAATTTTCAGGCACTTTAACCTTGAACCTATAAATAGGTTCATGTTTCAAAATAGTCATGTTCATTCAGATAATGCATTTCTTGAAAAAGTCACGTAATCTCACATGTATCCTCATAGATGGACAATTAAATTGGTAATCCACAACTTCAACTTCAATTGACTTGAAGTTATATGTCAGGGAATTTAGTCACTAAAAATATGCCTTTCCTATCTTGAAACTTCACCGGAGCTTTATTGGTAGAAGCACGGCAACTAATCAAGGAATAAAAACATTCAGTTTTATAAGCCAGACCATATTTCCAACACCCAGATGCTAGATGTTAAACCAAACAATTTAAAAGCCAAGTAAACAAGAAGCTTCCCAAACACCCCAGCTGATTGCCTCACTGACAAGATCATAAATGATCATTATGAGAAATGACAACTTGGCCCCTGCCATGGCCAGGCATGACAAAGTGTTACAGATTGCAGAGAAACAATTGCAGTTGCTTTAGCCTGGGAGAGAATGGTGATGTGGTAAATCAGCAACTTAAAACTGAGAAATATTTAACTTAAGAATAGATGGCTATATTTAACTTGCCTGAGTGAGTTTGCAGAACAAATATAAAATATCTAAATGTCATTAGTGTCCAACGAAATTTGAAAAGAACAACATTCACAGCAGTCATCTAAAAGACTGCCTATTGTGTGAGAGGAGTTACCAGCCTTTGTTAGAGAAGCAGACCCTTCTGAGAGAGATTAGAGAATGAATTACTTTGATTTCACACTCTCTCTTTCTGATCTCTCTGTTGATCACACTCTACCAAAGGCCAGAGGACAAGGAAGCCATTTGACCACACAGGTAAACCTTCAGGGGGAAGAGAACATGGAGGAGGATGGAGAAAATATCTGTAGATATGCATTAGAGAAGTAGTAGAAAGAACCCTATTCTGAGACTCATTATTTTTCCCTGGATAGCTTTTTGGCTTCTTGGGACTCAGACTCTTAATCTGTAAAATAGGATAATAAAAGGTAATGACTCAGCTCCTTTCTCAAAGAAAGAGGATGGATAATATATTCCCTTAGGTCACACAGAAAACTAATGAGAAGAAAAACTGTGATATTCCTGAAGTGTTAGAGCCACTCCTGAATGGAATTTGAGCAAGTTTCTAACATTATGATTGTCTTGGCTTCACATTTGATTATAGTTATTAAAGTTATAGCTTATCCAAAATTCTGATTTAGATATATTTAGACAGTTTGAGATTCATAAGCTGATTTGTATCAATAAAGAGTAAACTTTAAAAAAAAAACTAAATATATTTTTCAGTTAGCTCCTTCTGCTTTGAATTCCTTCCAAAACCATTCATTGTGAGACCCAATTCAAGGGTGACTTCCTTTGGGAACCCCTTCTCAGCTGCCCAAAGCAAAATGGCTTCTTCTTCTGCGTATCCAGACAGTTTCTATACACATTCATTATAACACTCATCAGAGGATATCATAAGAGCTTGTATTTTGTTTTTGTTTGTTTGTTTGTTTGGTTTTTTGCGGTACGTGGGCCTCTCACCGTTGTGGCCTCTCCCACTGCGGAGCACAGGCTCCGGATGCGCAGGCCCAGTGACCATGGCTCACGGGCCCAGCCGCTCCGCGGCATGTGGGATCCTCCCGGACCGGGGCACGAACCCACGTCCCCCGCATCAGCAGGCGGATTCCCAACCACTGCGCCACCAGGGAAGCCCAAGAGCTTGTATTTTTTCCATAGATAAATAGATTTTTATCCATAGATAAATACAATAGAACGTATTTAACATTCAATGATTTTTTTTAACATTTATTTTATTTATTTATTTATTTTTGGCTGTGTTAGGTCTTCGTTGCTGCGCTTGGTCTCTCTCCAGCTGCGGGAGCAGGGGCCACTCCTTGCTGAGGTGCACAGGCCTCCCACTGCGGGCGGCCTCTCCCATTGCGGAGCACGGGCTCTAGGCATGCGGGCTTCAGCAGTTGTGGCACGCGGGCTCAGTAGTTGTGGTCCATGGGCTCCAGAGTACAGGCTTAGTAGCTGTGGTGCATGGGCTTAGTTGCTCTGCAGCATGTGGGATTCTCCCGGACCAGGGCACAAACCCGTGTCCCCTGCACTGGCAGGCAGACTCCCAACCACTGCGCCACCAGGGAAGCCTTCAATGATTATTTATTGATCAAATCAATAAATAAATGAGTGATTAAAAAAACATTTCCCCCGTGTTTGTGTTTATTTCTTTCCCTGTGTTTGTGGTTATTTCTTCCTCTTCTTTTTTTTAATGTACATTTACATGAACTTAGAACTCAACTTTGTACTTTATTTGCTTATGTACAGAAAAATAAACTTTTTTCTTTATAAAATTGTATTACCAACATTTATGTTTTACTGAAGAATGGTAAACATAATCTCAGGATCACATTCATGCCTTTGACAAATATTTCAATACCGTTACTCTCTAGGTCATTGTCTAAATACAGCCCTCCTTTTTAATATTTTAGTAGAAAAAGTGAAGAGCTAGTCAAAGTAATATGTTAAGTCAAAACCTCCTATATGGGCTTCCCTGGTGGCACAGTGGTTGAGAGTCCGCCTGCCGATGCAGGGGACACGGGTTCATGCCCCGGTCTGGGAAGATCCCACATGCCACGGAGAGGCTGGGCCCATGAGCCATGGCCGCTGAGCCTGTGCATCTGGAGCCTGTGCTCCACAACGGGAAAGGCCACAGCAGGGAGAGGCCCACGTACCACAAAAAAAAAAAAAAAAAAAAAAAACACCTCCTATGTCCAAGCCATACTGAATTACCAGTCTTAATTTTTTAAATTAGGATTTACTGAATATCAAAAAAAATTAAATATTACTTTAAATGCTACATTGTAAGAAGTTAAAAAATTGTCCTGCATGAAAGGATGATTGTTTGTATGCATGAATATTTGTTTTTCAGTGTATGTGATTATGTGAATACAACTGTCAAGGGAAAGGCCAGAAACAGATTAACTTAACTCTTCCTACATTTAAAAAGAAAGGTTAGCCTAGGACTATGAGCCTAGACTCTGGAGTTAGAATATTTGCAATCATGTCTAGCACGTCCTCTTATTGTGTGACTTGGGGCTTATTATTTCACTTCTCCGGGCCTCTCTTTCCTCATCTTTAAAATGACAAAAGCGGAATTAATTTTTTTTTTTTTTTTTTTTTTTTTTGCGGTACGCGGGCCTCTCACTGTTGTGGCCTCTCCCGTTGTGGAGCCCAGGCTCCGGACGCGCAGGCTCAGCGGCCATGGCTCACGGGCCCAGCCGCTCCGCGGCATGTGGGATCTTCCCGGACCAGGGCACGAACCCATGTCTCCTGCATCGGCAGGCGGACTCTCAACCACTGCGCCACCAGGGAAGCCTGGAATTAATATTTATCATAGAATTTCAGAAAATGTTAAATGATATTCAGAAAATACTAGCATGATTACATAGTAAGCTTTCATAAATGTTAGCTATAATTATTTTTGCGTGAATGCAGTAGGATTTAAATAGGTTTGTAAAGGTGGGTTTAGAACCTTAAATACACTTTGAGTTTTATTTTTATTTTTTAAAATGTTACAAACTATTCTAAAATAAACTTTTAGAATAGATTTCCATTTGTAAATTTAATGCTTTTGCAACTTCTGAGATTACCATGTCATTAAACCTATGCTTAGAGGTAAAATTAATGTCTGCTTTGACAAAATTCTTGAGTTCTGTTTTTTTCTCCCATGTCATCTGGAAAGTTCTACTAAGGGTTACAAATATTATTATGCCTACCTATTAATTTTGAGGTAAAATTGAAAAGCAGTGATTTTAATTAAGTAAGTCATATGACATGGACACTGGCCATCTTGAAACTCCTATCACCTTCAGTATTGGAACTGCAAGTGATGGAGTTACACTGAGCAGGTGCAAGATTTACAATTCCGGAAATAAAAGATTTTTGCTTGTTGTGTATGTAGGGAGAGGGATGTTCATGCTGTTCTGAACATTCTTATGATTATTAGCCAAAACAAACAAAACAAAAAACCAAACCTCATTTGATTTGTTAAATATCGCTCTGACAAGTGACAAAAGATTTGTGATGGAAGGTTATATCCAAAATGTTTACTTAACCATTTTATTTATATAATATAAAAATTGTATGTATATAAAATCATAATATAAAATATTATTACATTATTGATATGCTGTGCCTTTTAAATGTTACACACATAGCCACAGGCTACTCCAGGGTCACTTTAATAAATATGGGCATATTTATAAATGTATATGTAATGATGGGAAGGTGAGTTATTAAAATGCATTTGAATTTTCATAACTATGTGGCAATGTCATCCTAAAATTCTTCTTGATTAATCAAATTAAAAGACATACTTAAAAAAAAAAAACTAAAACTCAGCAAAAACTACTGTAGGATCTAGCTGCATGACTTTGTATACTTTCATATACACACCTTCCTTAATTATGCATATTGTTTTCTATTTCAATCAAATTCACTAGAGTATAATTTACATACAAAGTGTAAATTATACACTTATTCAACTTATTTTTAACAATCACAATAATTATGCACACACTCCTTCCAACCTCCAACTTCCAACCTCACATCTTTTTCCTTAGAAGCAAACACTGTCATCAGTTTCTTGAGTGATATTTTTTCTAATGCTGTTTATTTTTAGAATTGCAAAAAGTCTTGCACGGTTGTTAAATCTGAATTCCTATAATCCCTCAAATTGAGAAATATGCTTTAAAAATGTGTCCAAATAAAATTCATTTTATTCAATAGGAGGCTATTAGATGAAGCAGAAATTCAAAACAAAAATTTAAAAATAATACCAATGTGAAAACAAAGTGAGTAAATGTAACAACCTTCTTACATCTGGAGGCCAGTGTGTCTGTTAATCTTTTTCAAGATCCTCCAAAGTCGTTGAAATGGTGTATAGTGCCCTATATGACCTGGTGCCCAGTTACCTCTCTGGAATTATCAGCTACTAATCTCTTCCACGCTCACTTGTTCTCTCTATTCTGGCCACAATGGTCTCTTGATTATGTCTCACATATACCAAGCACACAAAGTCTTCACATTGGCTGTTCTCTACGCCTGACTCTGCCTCCAAAACATCCATATGGCCACCTAGCTCATCCCTTCAAGAATTAGCTCAAATAACACTTTTTCAATGAGGGAGGTTTATCTTGAGTTTCCAGCTACAACCTGTATTCCTCTACTATGTCACATTCAATTCCTTTATGCTACTCTACTCTGTACTTATTAGGTTTACTGCTTATTATCTGTCTTCTCCTACTGGAACATAAGCTTCCTGAAAGTGGGTATCTTTACCTGTTTTGTTCACTGATGAATGTTAAGCACTTAGATCAGCATCTGGCACATACTAGACACTTAATGATATCTGTTGAATGAAAGAATGAATTGGTTGGCCTTCAGGGAAATGCAAATCAAAACCACAGCGAGATATTACCTCAAACCTATTCAGATTTTTATAAACAAAAGACAAATAATAACAATTCTTGGCAAGGATGTAGAGAAATGAACCCTCATACACTAGTTTTGAGAATATAAAATGGTGCAACCACTATAGAAAGCAGTCTAACAATACTACAAATTGTTAAACATAGTTTTACAAAACACAGTCTAACAATACCACAAATTGTTAAACATAGTTTCTATGTGATACATCAAGTCCACTATTGGTATAGAGAAATGAAAATTTGCACATGCATATTCATAAATATTCACTGCAACACTATTCATAACAGCCAAAAAGTAGAAATAACCCAAACGTCCAGCAACAGAGGAATGATTAATGGATAAATAAAATGTGGTACATCCATACAATGGAATATTCTTCAGCAATGAAAAGAAATGAAGTACTGATGCATGCTATAACAACCTTGAAAATGTTATGTTAAGTAAAAGGAGCTAATCATAAAGGACCACATATTGTATTCTATATATAGTAGATATCCAGAATAGACAAATCTACAGAGACAGTAAGTGGATTCATGGTTGCCTAGGAATGGGAGGATGGGGATCATAGATTGATGGCTAAGTGATACACAAGCAAATGTTAAAATTCAAAGATTAGGGCTTCCCTGGTGGCGCAGTGGTTGAGAATCTGCCTGCTAATGCAGGGGACACGGGTTCGAGCCCTGGTCTGGGAGGATCCCACATGCCGCGGAGCAACTAGGCCCAAGAGCCACAACTACTGAGCATGTGCGTCTGGAGCCTGTGCTCCGCAACAAGAGAGGCCGTGATAGTGAGAGGCCCGCGCACCGCGATGAAGAGTGGCCCCCGCTTGCCACAACTAGAGAAAGCCCTCGCACAGAAACGAAGACCCAACACAGCAAAAATAAATAAATAAATAAATAAAAATTCAAAGACTATTTATTTCCACCAGCTACTTATTAACTTCATAAGGGAAAAAAAAAGTAACTTTAAAGTGAAATTAGATGTCTGTCACTTTAACCAAGTGATCAAACCAAGTGATGATAAAGAAAACATCACCATTAATAGGACATATCAATATGATGTTCATCTTGATATAATACTATAGAAAGGGGACAATATCACTATTACTGTTTCTCTCCCAAAAATTTTAACCAGAATTTAGCCATGAAGAAATAACAGACAAATAAAAATTGAGGGATATTCTAAGGAAAACAGAATAGTACCCATCAAAAATATTTGCTTAAAAAGCCAAACTAAAACTAGGGCAATGTCTCAGATTAAAGGCAAATAAGGAAACATAACATCCAATTGCAATGTGTATTCCAGGATTGGAAACTGGTTTAGAAAATAGACTTTAGTGTTACAACTGAAGAAATGTGCAAAAGACCTGTATATCAATTAATAGTTTTATATCAATCATAATTGTGTTATAGTAATAATTTTATTATTGGTGAAGGGTGTAAGGGAACTCTATATTATTTTTTAATTTTGTGTAGGTCTGAAATTATTTCAAAAATAAAAAGTTAAAATAATTACATAATAATGTGAAATACTTAAAATATATTTAACAAAATATGTACAAGACCTGTACACTGAAAACTGACAAACATTAATGAGAGAATTAAAGAAGACCTAAGTAAGTCAAAATATACCATACATATCAATCATAAAATTCATTACTATTAAGATATCAATTCTCCCATAATTTATCTATAAATACAGTGAAATCCCAATCAAAATCCCAGCAAGGGCATTGGTTGAAAAATCTCAAACTGATCCTAAAATTTATATGGAAATGAAAGGAACCCAAAATAGCCTATTCATTATATTTACATCATTTTTGACAAAAATACAAAGTTAATTCCATGAGGAAAGTGTGGCCTTTTTAAGAAACCAAGTTGGCGTAATGGATATATACATGTATGTGAGTGTGTATGTACAAAAAGGAAAGAAAGAAGGAAGGAAGGAGGGAAGGAGGGAGAGAGGGAGGGAGGAAGACTTCCAGGCCCAGATCATTCCAATGGTGAATTCTTTCATAGAATCATGAAAGAAAAAACACCTACACAAACTTTCTCAGAAAATAAAGGAGGAAGAAACACTTTCCAGCTCATTTCATGAGACTAGAATAACCCTACACCTAAATCTAACAAAAACAATATAAGAAGAAAAAAAAAATTACAGATCAATATTTCTTATGGAGACCAATGAAAATATTTTAAACAGAAAAAAAGTAGTAATTCAAATGTAACTTCATGTTAAAACAACGATACATGATGATCAAGTATGGTTCTTCTCACAAACACCAGGTTGCTTTCATATTCAAAAAGTAATTAACATGTAATTTGACAAAAATCAACACCCATTCATGATAAAACAATTAGCAAATTAGAAATAGAAGGTAATTTCCTCAAACTGATTAAGGATATCAATGAACAACTTACAAGGCATCTTAACACTCAGTGGTGAAAATCTGAATTGTTTCCCCTTAAATTATAAAACTTCTGGAAGAAAACAGAGCAAAATTATTTTGATCTTGAGATGGGCAAAAATTTCTTAGATAAATGCAAAAGCGTGAACCATAAAAGAAATAATTGATAAATTCAAATTCTTCATAATTAAAACATTTTTCCCTTCAAATACATGATTAAAAAAAGAAAAAGGCAAACCACAGACTAGGAGTAAATATACACATTGAATTTATCAGGCAAAGTACTTGAACCCAAAGTAAATTTTTAAACCCAGGACTTCATAAGATGGCAAAAAATCCAAGTACATAAAAATCAGTAAAAGATGATTTTACTATTTACAACTATTTCACAAAGAAAATAGACATGTGTCTAGTAACAACATGAAAAGAGGCTCAACATTATTAGTACAGCAAAATGCTAATTAAAACCACAAAGAGACACTAATATTCACTCCAATGTTGGTGAGACTAGAACTCTCATATAATGCTTGCAGTACAGTAAGATGATACAATCACTTTGGAAAACTCTTTAACTGTTTCTTAAAAATTAAACATGTACCTATCAGATGCCCCAGACAGTAAAAATGCATGAGGAAAAATTGTGGAGTAATAGAAATGTGCTATATATCTTGATTGTGATGGTAATTATATGATCCTATACATTTTTCAAAAGTTATCAAACTGTATACTTATATTTAGTGACTTTATCTTATGTAAATTAAAACTCAATTAGATTCTATTGATTCTCCCAAAAAATTGCAAACATTTTGACTGGGTAATTTGATGAATTAAAGAAGTATTATTCTTAAGATACAATAAGATTATTTTGTTTATAAAAACTGAAAAACAAAATATAATTTCCTATCATTTAGGGTTACATACTAAAATACAGATAGAATATTTTAATGGCTAAGATTTGGTTCAAAATCATCCATAGACTAGAAGTGGGGGGTGGGGTATTTAAGAAATAAAACTTTCATACATCGAGAATTATTGAAGCTAGCTGACTGATTTGTGGAATACACTATACTATTACCTCTACTTCTTGTAGCCTTTTGAGAATTGTTATTTTAAAAAGTAAAAGAAAATAAATAAAAATCTAAGTGAAGTAACTTAAATTTGTGTTATCTTTATAACTATCCCATAAGATAAGATGGTATCTTTTTTTTTTTTTTTTTTTTTCCCCTGTACGTGGGCCTCTCACTGTTGTGGCCTCTCCTGTTGCGGAGCACAGGCTCCGGACGCGCTGGCTCACGGGCCCAGCCGCTCCGCAGCATGTGGGATCTTCCCGGACCGGGGCACGAACCCGTGTTCCCTGCATCGGCAGGCGGACTCTCAACCACTGCGCCACAAGGGAAGCCCCCAAGATGGTATCTATTTTTAACACCAGCAAATTTCAAAGCGTTTAAGTGATTTCTTAAAGGTTAAACACCAAGTAAGTTCCAAAATCAAGTTTAGAATACAAAGTATCCTATATCCAATCCATGACTCCCTAAATATTACACACACACACACACACACACACACACACACACACAGATATAAGATGACAGATGGAGGTTAATAAAGACTCCAAAGATAATTATCAAGGGAATAGGTGGAGTGGTCTTAGAGGCTGTTAATAGTGAAGGATTCCATGAAATAAAACTCATTTTTTTCTATTGTATTCAGCGATTACTTAAAGAGGTCAAGCTATGTAAATACTTTTTCCTTCTGTCTGTCATGATCATTTTTTAAAGTTTTCCAATGAAATATTATTTTAGAAGGCAAAACTAATCTGAAAAGCAGCACGGTTCTGAGAGTTCACAATCCTACAGCTCCACTGCGGGAAGCAGGTTAGTGTCTTCCTAATGTAGCAATCACTTTCCTGTCTACTATTATCACTTTATTGATTTAAACCTATAGAACAGGGTGTTACTCAGAAAATGGAATGTTTTTATTAAAAAGATTTAATGAGAAGATTGATTCATCATGCCTGCATTTTACAGGACTTTCGGTGGTGTTTTAGTATTAAGAGTGGTGCTTTCCTTTTTGAGTGTATCTGGAACTACGTTCAAAACAAAACATTCAGTTTGAAACTACTGTGACCACTTGTCATACCTGAATCCAGGGCAAATGTCTCTTAAATCAAAGTACATGCTTCACCCATAATTTATCAAAAAACAGGAAGAGTGAGAAAGATGAATGGATTGAATTGGACAGCCCAAAGCCTGTGGTCTGTTGTTTTTGATGCACTAGTAACAATATGATGCTTCTTCATTAGTAATAAAAGTGTAAATCTTTGGAGGAAAGAGGAGTGGACAGGACACCAATAGAGAGAAGGCTGCTTTGGATGTCATACCAATAATTTGTTTTTCAGAGTCAGTAACATAGAGTTAACTCATTCTGTATTCATTAAAGAGCATTTTATTCAAAGAATAAGCAAATTTAAAGCATGACTGGACTTGGGTAATAAAGCTTTGGGTAGATGAACATAATATCATATTACAACATAAACTCTTCTTATATCCTTTGATTCTTATGAATTAAGATTTTCTATTGTACCAATTTTTAATGAGCCTAAACCATTCAAAGTTTTCTCCAAACTTTTGTTGTAACCTGGGAACAAATTAGTAATCCTTCAGCAATATATACCATCTTACACATGAAGCATGCTAGACTGTTAAGAGAGATTTTCTGTTAGAATTTCATACTGTTTTAATCAAATAAATAATACATATGCTATTTCTAAATGTTACAGGAGGAATTTTCAGACACATTATCAAGTTCATTTTCTTTACCACTGTGTATGAAATTCAAAGCGCAAACACTAAAAATATGAATACTCATGTAGTCGGTATAATGATTTGTATTCTATGCTAGGAGCAAAATAAGTCAGTGAAAACTGCTTCGTGTTCACTACTAAGAGATCTTGCTGACCTACAAAATACCTAACTTCTACAGCATAAAAATTAAGATATTTTTATTCTAGTTATCAATGGCTCTTCTTCAAACAGTAAAATTTTTGATGATGGAAATATAAATACATGCAGAATCACATGTATTTCTTCCCATACATATACTTTAATTAAAAATAGAAAGCAGACCAAAACATAGATTCTTATCATTCTTTTAATTTAATTTTTATTTAATTTATATTGGAACATAGTTGATTTAAAATGTTGTGTTAGTTTCTGCTTACAGCAAAGTGAATTAGTTATACATATATACACTCTTTTTTAGATTCTTTTTCCACACAGGTCATTACAGAGTATTGAGAAGAGTTCCCTGTGCTATACAGCAGGTCCTTATTAGTTATCTGTTTTATATTTAGTAGTATGTTTACGTCAATCCCAATCTCCCAATTTATCCCCCCCCACTTTCCCCCCCGTAACCATAAGCCAAAACATAGATTCTGAGAGTCTTTGTCATGCAAGATCAGAAGAAATATCTCAAATGGAAGCTGGACTGCAATGTAGGAAAGATCGAAGTTTGATCTGTCTAACTTAAAACTAGTAATAGTAAATGTTTCAGAAACACTGCTATCCTGAAAGACCTAATCATATATTTTTAAAAGTTCATACTTCAAGAAACATTGGTGTAATTTGATGCAATATAAAATGATAGTATTACTCTATGATTTGTGTGTTTTAATTTTCAGAGGAAAAACTAAGGCACCAAGAAGAGAACAGTTTTTTTTCACCCCAGATTCTAAGTGAGGTAAAAGTAGCCAGAAAAATATGGCAAACATACTCCACTTCCTTCTAATTCTTTGTTGTGTATATGCATATTCATTCAATTATCTTTTATATACAAATTTAATTGTTTTATATATATCATTTTTAATTGAAATTTTTAATAACTATAGTATGACCCACAGCATAATTTAAGCCATGTGATAGTAAAATACTTGAAAATGAAGCTTTAACAAACTTCTAAACAAAAATTACAAAAACTTCTAGATTGTTGTTCTGTTCCAGATAGGATACTTTTAGATTTAATGAAGGTCACTCCATAGAAGAAAGGGTAGAGAATAAGAGGCCAATCTCCCAATCCTGGAAAGTTGTCTTTTAGAAAACAAAAGACAACAGAATTTACATGAAGCCACTAAATCAAAGGCTTCCAAGTCAGTGCATTGTTGAAAGGCTTTCGGAATAACCAGTTTCTGCTGTTAAAAATGATTACCCAATTGACTAGTTCTCACTCCTGTGATTTTTCAAGCAGGCATTTCAACCCAGAGGCTTTTGGGCTAACAAATTCTCACACTTGGAAGTATTTTGCCTAAGGACAGATTAGAGTAAAAATAATTACTTAAGACACACATTTTAAATAGCTTTACTACTAATGCTTCTTATGGCCTATAAATGAGATCTTTTATAATAGAAAAGAAGAAAAATGTGGGGATGAAGGGAATGATTTCCATTTTTTGTAGTTAATTTAAAATTCAATGCTTTACTCTCTCTACATGTTAATATGTATTTATCTACATTTCAAACTCTGACACTTTGCATCTACTTCCCTGTAATTGATTTAATTAGGATTTTAAAATATATATAACATTTAAATATTCTATGAAATACCATGCTCTGTTCTCATTCAACATTATTGCTCAAGTCATTGTTTATTTTCGTGTCATTTGCCATGCATTTTAAGCTATTCAATAGACTCATATTAAAGATAAATGTTTGGAGACACCATTTGTAGAGGCAGCCCTCATATATCCTCAACATGCTTTTGCACTTTGGTTAGTTATTGAAACCTTATTTGGTAATTTCTATAAGCTAGTAGCAGCATTTTGACCACTGTACTCAATATGGTATAAATGGTATGAACACCTGCACAAAGTTATAGTTTTTCCATTTGCTCAAAAACAACAAAAGACCCCCATAACTTAGTAATGAGAGGGTGTCAATGAGTTATGAATAAGTTCTGTGTAAATGAAGGCAATGTAATCAGCTCCCTTGTACCAGGCAGGTATTATGTTTTTCCACAAGGATTCATTTTAGTTAATTTAAGTTGAATCATTAAGCATTACAATTTGGCAGCACAGAAAGATGACAAAAAATAAGCATTTACAATTGTTCAAGGACGTGCTCTGAACTGTTCAGTATACAAATCACCTCTTGGCATTCGTGTTAGGTAATAAAACTTTCTCCCTTTAACTGAATTTGGATAACTAACTGGTGGCTTTAGTATCACCCAAATGTTAATACCAATCGTAAGTCATTGGAAAACGTCATTAAATAAGCAATATTTCTCAATGGATACATTTTGAGGCATTAGATGTGGACAAAATAAAAAGGAAACATTCAGTACTCATAGAAAAATTTAGATGGTAGCTTGTATATAAATAAAATAGAACTTTCTCTAAATACTTCTGGCAAATTATTATGTTGACACTTTCTAACTTAACCTTCAGCTTTTCACTTTAGCCCTGATGCTTAGCTATGGATGGACAAGTCCTATATTTGGCCCTGGGATACTTTTATAACATAGAACATTGCTTATTCTGTAATGAAGTAAAGTTCTAAACTATATAGATTCTGAGGAGTATAGGTATGAATTAGCTCTACAGCTATGAGCAAATTTTGAATCTCTGACTTGAGAGGACTTGTTTGGAAAATATCTAAGAGATCTTCTAGCTCTAGCAGCTATATTATCCAAACTAAATTCTAACTCTTTTTAGACAGACATAGAGCCTTATGATGTCTTCCTGATTTCTCAGGCATGAGCAGTCCATATAGACATGATTAATTAAGTAAATTAACATGTTGTGTATGTTGTATTATTGATTCACATAAAGTTTGTTTTCCAAAAGATTAACTGCATTTATGTTAACCATGCTATGATATCTCATATTTAAGTACACCTTACTTTTAGTTCCAAGTATTTCATAATTGATTACTTTCAATATTCTGTGTGCATTTCATTAAGAAAGCAAGGGAAAGAGTAAAGGAAAAGGATTAAAGGAAAGAGTAAAGGAAAAGGATTTTAGCCCAAGAAAAAGGCGAAAAAGAATCGAGTCTGTTTGGCATAGGAAGGGGACTTTAAGGGAAGCATCACAAGATGAACAAGGCTCTTGATCATGGTACTCTTGATCCTTTGAAATGATGTCTCTCTGCTAAACCAACAGTAAGTGAAAACTTCTGTTTTAAGTCCCCATATTTTTGATGCTGCAGATGTCCCAGGGAAATGCTTCCAGGACTTCAAAGCCTCTGGGCCCATGTCTGTGTTTATTTGAGTGTTTGTGCTAATTGCTGTAGCTCAGATGCTTGGGGCACAACTTCTAACTCTATACTTTGTTCCCCAAAACAATTTCACTGTAAGTTTTGCAGAGAATACATTGACTCCCAAACTTTCTTTCCTACTTTTTTGCTCTCTTTGTGAAAATATGAGTCAGAGAAAGGACACAAGGAAGCCAACAAACACAACTGCTAGTAATGCAAGCCAACCCAAAAAATGTTATAAGAAGCAAGTATTCTATTTCCAGATGGTGGTTACTCATACTTTTATGAGTATAAATTCACAAAATGTAACCATGCCATCAAAACATACAAGACTGTCAGAATCCAATCATTCTTGAGGTCACATTTTCAAAACAATTTTATCACCATTTATATTCTAAGATGAACTTCTAAGAGCATCCATTTGCTACTAAACACACTCTTCCTATTTCCTGCCCCAAAATTCCCCAGGAAGAATTAGTTTACACCCATATCACACTATCTCTGGTTATTGTTTAGTTCAATGGTTTGTGACTTTTTTCATTATAATATTGTAGGGGAGCAAAATTTGCCACCCCAAAATGCCTCTTTGGCATGTGAATTATTTTGAGCTGAAAACACTCCTGAGTCCAAAAGACTCAGGAAAATTCTTTGACCTTCCCCTTAACTGTCTAAAGAAGGCAGACAGAAGACCTGTTCCAGGAAGGGAGCTATCACCACAGATAATGATAGCATGAACTAGATGTGTAGACAGGGAAGGACCTAGCAAATTCTGTTAAAATTCCTCTTTGTTTCTTATTGTCTCTGCATGGCCCAGCAAACATTTGTTTACCAAACATTTGCTTTTCCATCTCCAGGTCAACTGCCTTCCGCCCCTTTAAATTCTCAAACCACGACCCCCCAACATCCTTTTTTTGTCTTTAGCTGAAAATGATATTTAAGATGAGGGTTTCAGCCATTTTAGCAAGTTAATTTCCTGGGTCTCTTAAATGTATACATGTCATTAAATGTTTGTTTGATTTTCTCCTATAAATCTGTCTCAGGTCAATTTAATTCTTAGACCAGCCAGAAGAATGTAGAAGGGTAGAGGAGAATTTCTTCCTCCTAGACAATATCATTACCCTAAACGTGGTCTATACCTGAAGGGACTGACTGTGGTTTAGCCCAGTTCAGTTTTAGACTGATACTTACTTCAATAGTTGAACCTCAGTTATACTATTTACTCACCTCATTCTTTTGCTTCCAAAAATAAATACATTGAAGCCTCTCTTTCCTTTCTTATAGGATTCTATTAGTTTGTTTGCTTTTCCTAGACTACATAGTCTCCCCAATTTATTAACTCAGGATATTTTATTTCTTTTAATTAAACTTATTGCATTTCTCTTCTTCAATGTAAAAGTTTTCTGTTTTGAATAATATGTCTTTGCAATTAGTATTGAATGGACAAAAGATGTCACACACATTGCCACACAAGTGTAGTTCCATGTTCCATCCTACTCAGCCTGTGATTAACAGAGATTTGCTGCTGAAAAAAATAGAGGTTTCTTGAGATAGCAATTTTGAAAACTGAGCAGAGTACACTGCTGTAAGAAATCAGATGCTCTTGGCATTGACCCATTTGCTCAAATATTTGAATTAGTTTAAATTTCCAGTGCTGTCTCTCAAGGTAATGAGCCTTGTAATGTCATGTTTTTGTAACATTCCTGTGATGACACCTTTTATTCGTGTTGCATAACCTTGTCCAATACAGACTTTAGGATTTGCTAAGTCCACATTTACTTGATTCATTTTATTCCTTATTTTCAAGATTTTGATCCAAATGATTTCTTATCCTTCAAATTTTTAGTCATTTGTATTAGCAGAAAAAAACTATGCGGTTGAACATAATTACATCAATTTAAAAAATCTTAAATACATAAAATTTTAATAGATAAATAAACATGATTAACTATTTTATAAGGATGATTTTAGCCTTCTATAATCTTACTCAAAATAAATGATGTTTAAAAATTTAATCATAAAAAAATTTCTTCAATAAGAAAAATAATGACTTTAAACTTTATAATAAAAATTGGAGAGTCATGCCAGCTCAAATGTTCACGATGAATATTTCTAACCTCTTAACTTGATCTTTGAAAATTACCAGTGAACAATAATTTTGGTGATTAAAACAAAAAAATGAACAAGTTTTAGAGACTGTATTGTTATGGAGGAAAACACAAGTTGACAGAGTGTAATTATGTGGTTTAAATTTTTCTCTCTCCAAAGACATCTATTCTATCACAGCCAAGACCCTCGCAGTTCTTCACTTTCATTCTCATCTACAAAGCCACAATTCTTCAGTTGAGGGTGGATGAGTTTCATCAGTTCTAATACAACTAATGTGTTGATGCTGGTCATTCAACATGGTATCATGCAAAGTACTATGTGAGACTGACAAGAGAAATGAATATTGAATAGGAAAATACATTACTTTATTGCTCTCCTCTTTCACTCTTCCTCCAGCTACCCAGGCCTCCTCTTACTCACCAGCTATAATCCCTCCTCAAGATCTTTGCAATTATAGTTCTCTCTGCCTAGAATGAGTTTCCACCAAATACCCCTTGGCTAGCTAGCTCTCTTTATTCTCTCAGTGAAATCTTCCCCAATCACTCTCTCGAATAATCAACGTCTTTTTCCCAAGATGATTTTTTCTAAGTATTTATCACTGCCTAATTTACCGAACATTTATGTAATTACCTTGCTCAATGTCTGCCTTCCCACTAGAATATAATCTCTTATAAAGGCAGAGAATTTTGTCTGTTTTGTTCACTGCTCTACTTTCACAAGAGAAAGGAATGGGGGGGGGAGAGTTTGATAGGGCCAAAGACACAAAGAAAAGAAGGAAGGGGAGAGGGAGGAAAGGCAAAGGAGAATCTTAAACTCTTAAAAGTGGATAAGAAAACTGCATAATATGACTTTGAGGGAAAATAAAACTTCCTTGGATTTCTTAGTGCTCCTGCAAAAAGCCTCCTGAGACACAGAAATGTATACAATATAAATACAGAGAATGTTTGCTTTCACTTTCCCCAGAAACATTGTACTTTTCACATTCCATGAAAATTAAATTAGTAGCTGTTTTCTAGCTAATTTATGTGATCTGAAAGGGTAATACAATTTATTTCCCCAAGAGGGCCAAATGGCAGCCCAACAAGGCCCTGCATTAAGCCGCAAGGTACAAGAAAGACTTGACCACTATCCCTAAATGCCAAAAGGGACAAATCCCAACATTTTGCCACATTTCTGGGCTTTAAAAGTTGGAGACTCTTAGGCCCTTGAAAATATGTATTTACACTTCAAAAGGTTAGGGTGAGATACCAGGAACATTTCCATTCAGTCTCAAAGGAGTAAAATTTTTGTTTTTCCCCTCACTCTTGTTGGGAGGGAAAGGAGATGGCTCTCTCTGTGCTATTTATAAATGAATAAAATGCATTGCTCTCCATTCTTCGTTTATGGGATGTAACTTGCCACCCACTTTGAAAGACTTTTATCAGTTCTCATTGTTTGGCTGCTAGTCTAGATGTTAAGGACCAATTCTTTATTTTTATTCTGGCTATTGATCTGGTTATAAGTATCAATAAAAAACTATTTTCCTTGACTCAATGTCTTGTGTTTCTACAAAATTCATACGTATAAGTACATAATTCTGCAAGTGAGGTAACATCTCAGAAGCTTCACAGTTCTTGACAAAACAAAGAATGGGAATATTAAATGTTGATGAGGGACAAAGAAATTCTTCTGATCAAATAATACACGTATTTCACACCGCTCTCCAGATAGATAAAAATTGCAGAGAGAGTAGATCACACATACATTATTACAAGGCCTAGTGTGTACAACTGCAGAAATGCTCTCAGGATCCATGACAAAGCACGGTTTCAACCGTGAAAGAAAAAGAGATAATTTACACCTCAACAAAAATTCTAAGTTTAAGAAAATGATTGGACTCATGAGAGAATAAATACTTTCCTTTTCAAAGTAGGGGTATAACAGCCTATTAGGTAATTACTTTGATTTTAAATGTCTGTAATACCAATTTCCATGATAGCTCATAATGGCTCAAAGAATAAGGAAATGCAGCTGAAGTCTGTCATTATGTATTTACACAGTCAAAAAAAAAAGAAGAAAGAGTCCTACAGCTTGATTTCACAAAACATAATTCATGTGAGTTCGTATTTTTTAAAAATCTTTTTTTTTTTTGTGGTACACGGGCCTCTCACTGTTGTGGCCTCTCCTGTTGCAGAGCACAGGCTCCAGACGCACAGGCTCAGCGGCCATGGCTCACTGGCCCAGCCTCTCCGCGGCATGTGGGATCTTCCCGGACTGGGGCACGAACCCGCATCCCCTGCATTGGCAGGCAGACTCTCAACCACTGCGCCACCTGGGAAGCCCTAAGAATCTTTTTTAAACAGTCCTTTGAGAGGGACTGGAAGCAAGAAGAGCACTGGGATTTCTCAATTTAAAAGCTATTACTTCAAGAGTCTATAGGGAAGGCTGCTTCAGAAACATCTTCCTGCATTTGTCAGTTTGTTTTCTTTCTTACTTTCCAAACTAAGCACTTGAAAATGAGGAAAAAGAAATAAAATATCATGAAGCCCAGCTGTCTACAGAACACATGTTTATGTCAGTCATCACACTCATGATCTATTGCAGTAATAAATCAAAAGAAACACACCAGTTGTGTAATTTATTACAGCAGTATATCAGCAGGGTGAGGCCTCCAGGAGCTGAGTTACAGACATGAACCTTGCATTGTTGCTTTTATTTACTTCCTCTATTTAAGTTTGATATAAGAAGACAAAGTAGGAGGACCTGAAGTCAGAATTGAAAGCTTCTTTCGCATAATTTTCTAAATGGCTTTAGACGGATAAATCAAGGTAACATTATTACTTTTCCTATGACTTGTTTTTCTATGGTAATTACTGATAAAGTCTGTCTTCCTTTCATTCAATGAACATTTATTGAGCTAGATAAAAATTACTTCATTCACTACATCTGTCTCATCATAAAGCTGGGCCTGTTTGACAACACAGGAGCATTTGTAGTCAAATTCTGTTCTGCACTGAAACCACGCAGGACCCTGTGGGGCTCCTGGATACAAAGCCTTTCCGTGCCCCCCCCCCCCCCCCCCCCCCGTTTCTTGCTTGTAGGAAATGGGCTTTATTCAGCCTCCATGACCTTCCCTGAGTTCCAAAGGGCAGGTTCAAACAGCTGCTAATCAGGGAAGGGAGGGAATGCAGAAACGAGGGAGGAGCAGTTAAGAAACAATAGTACAGCCTTGGCAGGGTCCTGGTGCTCCTCAAGGAATATACAGAACAATATCTTTGACTTTTTCTGCAGAACTAAGACGCCACCCAAGCGGAGGATGGCAAGTTTAGGCTGAGCACAAGACTCCTGGAGCACCGGCCTGCTACCTCACCACCAACCAATCAGAAGAAAGTCACATACTCTGCAGCCCCCACCCCAAATTTTGCCTATAAAAACTTCTCCCCCAAAACCATCAGAGAGTTCGGGGTTTTTGAGCATGAGCCACTCGTTCTCCTTGCTTGGCCCTGCAATAAACCATACTCTGCTCCAAACTCTGAACTTTTGATTTGTTTGGCCTCACTGTGCACTAAGCACACGGACTTTGTTCAGTAACACCATTTCTCCACGGCTACCCCTTACCTTCCTCCTGCCCCATACCGATGCTGCTATTTCCCCTTCTAGAAACTTCAGGATTTAAATATTTTTAATATATTTAGAGTAACTCTGCCACATAATGTTTGAGGATTGCCTCACTACTTGTACTGTACGTTACAGATATCTATAGTTCAATATAAAATTTTGTAGATAATAACATTTACACCTTTGCTACTAAAAGCATGGAAACTTCTAAGGAATATATAATCTCTGGCTCCAAACCAGACCTACTAAATTAGAATCTGCATTTTAACAAGATTATCAGTTGATTTGAATGAATATTAAAGTTTGAGAAGCATTTATTTGTTAAGTAACACATTCCCCCAATCTTAGGTTTGTATATCTTCTAGTCTAAGAACAGGATCAGTGCATTTAAAACACACTAAAAAATGCTAATGCTTTCCTAATGACAACACTGTTCAGAAAAAAGGTAGCAAATATGCAAGGCCATTCATTTTTGGAACGATCATGGACTTGTAAGATGATACACTGCAGATGAAAGAACTTGGACCCTTGTGTCTTATGAACGTGGTTTAATTTCTGACCTCAAATTGGCTAACTTTTCAGGGCTTCAACTACTTCACTGGCAAAACTGAAATAATAATAGCTGCTTTGGTCATAATTATGTCAAATGAAGACTAAAACAATTAGGCATCCACTAAATGGTAGCTATTATTAAAAACCCTTTATGAAACAACTGAAACACACAAGAGTACTGTTTATACAAATTAAAAATTTTCAAGGGTCAGAATAAAGCCTTTGTGACAGTCCCTTGTCCTGAATGAGCACTCCTTGTTAGGACAATGTTTCCCAGTCTTTAGTCACTTGAATGCTGTTGTATTAAACATGCCTTACTTAACACATCGGGATACTCTCAGCCACAGCTGGCTGTAGAATTCATGACCACTTTTTGTTTCTTCCTTTCTTTCCTTTTTTGGTTATAGTTAATGTGATAAACAACTTCATATGGGCACAGTGCTCTCACTTCATGCCTGTGCCTAGAGGCTCTGACCACTCCCCAGGATGGTGGGAAATTAATAACCCATGGGTCAAATCTCTGACCAAGAGAAAAGGGCCAGCAGATATATTTATCTCCTTTCCTTGACACTACTTGCCAATGGACTATACTAAAGTGCAATAGATTATATGGTCTCTCTGAAGATGGTCTCAGGAGATGAAGAAATCCATTGCACTTGATACTAAGAAGTAGCCAGCTCTGTAGCACACCTCTTCATAAATGTTCTTCCTCCTTCTCAGCCCATTCTTTTCTTCCCTCACTACTACTTCCTGGGATTGCATGTCTAATAAGGAATCAAAATATAAACTCTTGCTTCAGGCTCTGTTTTTTTACAAATGTGAATGGAGAAAAATGTTTTCACATTTTTTTTCCCGTATCTGAATACAACTTCTACTGTCATTTATCTTGAACTGTTCATTAAATTGACTCATTATATAAAGGGAAATTCAGTATCGGTTAAAAGAAATAGAATGCAAATCTCAAAATATCTACAAAGAAATGGAAACAATGCTATCAAATTACAATTAAATACCATTACCCACCAAAGTTTAGTCTGAGTTCTCTCCACTGCCCTTTCTGTCTCCGTCTCTCTCTCCCTCTCTCTCTCAGTAACAGCAACACAGGGGTGTTAAATATATATAGCAACACACTTAATTTTTCTTCCAAAGTCAGCGGATTGCAAAAACACTAAGAATAGAATGGTTTTTCACACTATGTCATTAACTTTAAATTGACGATGTTTCTGTGTATCACCCAATAACAATAAGAGTTCCATATTTGGGGGAAAATGTGCTAGGCACTGTGAAGACCAAAATTGGGATAATTCCTATGCCAACTCTCCTAGAAATTCAGAATCAGGAGAGCGAGATCCAAACTAGGATTTTAAATATATAGATACAGACATACAGATATAGATATTCTCATTTAGCATATATTCAATTACACATTGAGTAAACTCTCCTTTATGTTTCTAACAGCTTATTATGGTAAATCCCAATTTTGATTACACATGAAAATCAACTGGAAACTAAAATTAAAACCCATGCCTCTTCCAGGAATTCTGATTTAATTGTCCTGGGGTGGAGCGTGGGGGAGGGCTCAGCTACTGTATTACACAAAAGCTCCCCAGGAGATTCTATTGCACATTTGGCATTAAGAAATTGTTCTACTTTTTCTAGCATATCATTGACAAATTAAGAAATGTATGCTCTTTTCTCTTGCCCAAGGCAGTGTTATTCTGGGGTGTTTATTTTTTATTCAACTAACAAGCCCTGTAATGTTCCTTCCATTCAGCAGCCCCAGCGGTAGAAGGCCGGGTCAGCTGAATAGTCTCAGTTTTCCAAAATGGCCAGTAGAACCACATGAAGTGATTTGCCCTTCCTTCCTCACTTGTGCTCAGCTCCAGTGCCTAATTCTGGAGAAAAACACCTGGATACTTTGGCCCTCAATGTCTGGAATTTCCATCTTAGCAGGATAAACTATTGACTATACAAATTTGCAGCTGCTACATTAGTGGTCATAGGATTCTGTTTGAATCCTGGTGGAAATACTAGCCTAAGAATCTGAAGTATTGCTTGTTATTAACAGTTCCCCTTTTCGTATGAATAATTTAGTCTTACTTCCAAGATATACCTTTAGTTAACACTATTTACATTTCCCCTCCATTTTTCTTTATTATTTCTTGATCTTTAATAATTACACAATAACTCAGCTCCTGTATCTTACTAACTTCATTTAGTTTTAAATATTAGCTTGTCTTTTTAGTAATTGAACAACTTAATTGAAAATTATTAAATGTATGTTACATGTTGATGGCCAGCCATATTTCTTTTGATGATTTGTTCATATCTGCCAGTAGAAATTATTTAGCATTTTAATTTTCATTAGCTTTTATATATTCTCAAAGGTTCTCATGTAAATAAAAGATCTCATTACAATAATCTTGCATCTTAGGGCCACAGCAAACATCTATTTTTCTGGCTAAACAATTTTGTCCCCTTACACTAAATCAAAGTACTGTATAACTTAATAGGTTGCCCTAATGACTTGGCTGCTGGGAAGCTCAGGAATAAATTTACTCTTTTGTTATTTATTTACAGTCATATTATACCTGAGCTTTTATTGTAAACTACTTTAAATAATTTTTTAAATAGTTGAAATAATAATTAGTTAATTGGTTTTAATCAGTTTGCTGGCATTCTAAATGTTTTCAAGAGCCAAACACAGAAAGAAAATTCAAGATATTGTCTCAAGCTTAAATAAATTCATGTTGACTTACATGCACGTAAAACTAATAAGAAACACATTAAAATCAGCTAAAGAACAATTCAAAAGTTTAATCAGGAATTCAGAGAAGAGAAAAATTCATGTAAGTTAAATCAGAATTTCCTGAATTTAAATATAAAAATTTTTAATCTCTTACTCTTCCCATATCTACTAATTTATTTCACCAAAGAAAATATGTTTTAAACTTTTTTATTTGCTTATCCTTCTGTTCAGTTTGCAAAGAAAAATAATCTGAAAGCATTATGCTCATTTATACATATAGATATAGAATAGGTAGATATAGATATGGATAGATACACACACGTGTGTGTGTGCAGGATGGCTTTCCTTAGCTATCTGTTCTTTTCATCTTTGTATTTAAATTTCTACAATGAGGCAGGTGGGACAGGTGGCTACTTTTGAAAATTCTGTCTAATGCCTAACAAATTGAAATCTTCCAAGAAATATTAAATCAATCCATCAGTATCAGCATCACATGCTGAGGGAACACCTGTTATTTTCTGGGTGAATACACTAGTTGCCCTGGATACTGACCATTATTCTCCTGCAGGAACACATCTCTATGGAGAGAGTCCAGCTTCAGTAACACTTTAATTTGCACGACTAACCAAGCTGAACCATCACTGAAATGTATGTGGATTTAAATCAAAGGGATTGTGGTAAAACTAAACACCATTAAGCCTACTGCAATAACATTCTTACCTTACGAAATAGGAATATCAGTTGTACAGCTTTCAGAAAATTACTCTGGATGGCTGAGGCCTTTGAAATATATAAGTTTTGATTTTGGTCTATTTTTTTAAGTAGTTTACTTTTTCATTTTTTTCAGGGAAACATTGTTATAATTTTTCTTTCAGTTTATTCATCCATTTACTCATTGCTTCAGCAAATATTTGCTGAATACAGCAATGTACCAGACTTTGGGCTACTTGCTTTGGAGAGACAAAGATGAAAAACAAATTTTACTCTTCAGATGCTAGTAATCCTATAGAAGAGGCAATGAGGTAATTTATGATTTAGTCTAATTGATATAATTCATGCTCATATAAATTTATATGTGTGTAGTGAATATCGTTATACAATTTTTAATTTAGTTTATTTTTTAATTTTCATTATTCAAGGGGAGTTTTATAAGATTTAATATTTGTCGACTGTTGTCAGGTAACAGGTTGCATATAATAAAAGCTAATTCTTCAAAATATCCTCTGTGAGGCATAAACTATTAGTCCTATTTTACAGAAGAAACTAAGGCACAAAAAGGTTAAGAAAATGCCCCACGATTATTAAACAATATGTCAAGGACGCAAGTTTCAAATACATGTCTGTTTCTACAATCTAACCTTGTTAATTTCTGCCACATCATACTGCTTCTTGAAAGGGAGTATGTTCTCTTTTGTTATTAAAACTGTTAAAATTTAACTGTTTGTTAAAATAAACAATATGTGGCATCATTTATTATGCATATTAATGTGTGAAAAGATATATCCAAAGACTGATCTAGTTGAGTTCCACATAACCAACGGTAGAGTCATAAAAGGTTAAATTTGGAAGAAAATTTTGAACCTAGCTCAATATGTAGAGCCTGAGATTCAAAAAGATACACTTAATTGCTAAAGATCATACATCTCTTTATAACCAGAGCCAGGAATTAAAACAATTTAATCTAACACCAATTTCACATTTTTCCCCCTCCCTTCTTATTCTCACTCAGGCACCTGTATTTGGCAATGTCATAATCACCATATGTACTTTATTGTATTCACTCGGTGATAATGTGTACACATCATAGAGTTAAAGATGATAAAATTTAGACAACACAATTCATCATCTTTATTTCCACAACCTTTGTTTCTCTCACATGGAGGACCAGTGTTTCAATGTCTTTGGATTCTAGTAAATCATGTCACATCATGTGTGATTTAATAAATCTTACCTCAATTAGACCTACTGTCAATACACAGACAAACATTTTGCTGTTTTAGAGACTTGTAAAACATAGCTTATATCTTTAAAAATATTTTATAAAACAATAAATATGAGGCATATCCTTTTTTCTATTTTGAATTTCTAAAAATCTATAAGCACACTGACTTCCGCTTCTGGGAAGATGGAGTAGACATATTTTCTGGATTCCTCTCACTAAGTACAGCTAAAAAACCTGGAAAATATATATAAAACAAATATAAGAAGACTGAAAGGTGGAGAGGAGAAAGCAGCCCAGCTATGGACCTTGGGACTAAGGAACAACACGGTGGTGAGTTCCGGGGGTTTTATTTTTGCCTCATATATCCCAGACTTGGAACTGAATAAGCTGGCAACCCAGAAATGCCAAAATGCTAAATGCACAGAAAAGAACAGAAGCCTGCTCTCTGAAGCCAAAAGACCAGGCAAGATTCTAACTAGTAAGGTAGAAAATTTTAGACGGTAACTGCTCTACTCTAGGCAAATACCACATTAAAAAAAAACAAAACAAAACTGTGACCCATCCACACCCCCACCAGCAAAGGCCAAGTTGGGAGACTGGACTTCCACCCACACCTGGCAGTAATGCCAGACCCACCCCCTCCCCACTAGAGTGGTGTCAGAAGAAGCACAGAGGAGAATCTGGATTTCCATGTCATCGGTGGTAATGAGGTCACCTCCACAGTGGTGACAGTGGACACCCAGTGGGGAGCTGGAACTCACATCCCCATCCAGAAGTAGAGAAGTCCCAATTCTGCCTCAGATGTCAACCAGAGGCTAGGTGAGGGACCTAGGCTTCCTCCTCCACCTGACGGTAACAAGGCAGGAGCTCTTACTTTCCTCTGCCAGAGTGGTGTGTCAGAGAAAGCCAGTTAAGACAAAAGGCTTCAATAAGATTCAGAACTTCATACAGTAAAACAACAATGTCCAGGTTCACTGGGTGACAGTGTGTTAATTTGTTCAATCTGTGTTTTTCACTTCATAGATACTGAATCTCCCATGAAATAGGTATATTTCATGTCATCATTTTTAATTGATTCATAGAATTATATTGTCTTATTCTTTCCTTTTTTATTACATTTCTATTTATTCATTTATTATCCTTAAAGATTAGAAAGTTATTAAGATTATTTAAATATTAGGAAGTTGTTAAGTTCAGATTGTAATCTGAATAACTATTAATATCCAAGGACACTTGAAATGTATAGAAGATAATACTGGATATAATAATCTGAATATTGAATGGTGCCTCTTTAATTCAAAGATACATCAAAGGCAATAAAACACCTGAGTTTTCAGCAGCCCTACAGGATTTGGTAGTCAATGGACTCATTTGTAATATACCTGACTGCACGCCTGTTATACAGCAGACAATGGATACAGTCAGTTCCTTATATTCCATTGGTTCATCTGTTAGAATTCAAGTTCACAGAATGCTTCCACTAACAAACAGACACTCTTCCTTCTTGGCTATGGTCCATCTAGCTGTTGACAGGCCCAGCATCCCATGTGTTTGAGGCATTAGAGACAGAGTAGAAAGATCACTTGCTGTCAGGAGACTTTTCTTCATATTTAATTTAAAACAATTTTCCATCTTAGTGATGTACAATGGAGGCAGTCACATTCCATGTAAACTGAGGGATGGCTTCACTTCATTTTGTTTAGAATTTTATCAAGAACTCATTACCAATTTTGAAAATACATCACCCAGGGCAGCACTGCTCTCAGTACTTGAGTATCCAGTACAACACACCTGATATGAGTCTGCCTTCACAGCTGTCACATTCATGATGATTCCAGGCATAAGTGAAAAGATCTTGATCACTTCCTCATGTTTTCTCTCTTATTTTTGTACATTTACATATTGGAATATGTCCTATTTTATTATAAATTACTTTATATTTATTTATTTATTTATACTTAGATATTAATTTGAGTTTTGAAAAGTTATCTACCTATATGTAGATATAATACAAAATTTCATTTTCAATAGGAATGGGAATGTTATAGAACATTTTTAAAATAAAAAAAGGGACATTGGGGGACTTCCCTGGTGGTCCAGTGTTTAATACTTCACACTTCTACTGCAGGGGGTGCGGGTTTGATCCCTGGTTGGGGAACTAAGATCCCCACCTGCTGCACAGCTCGGCCAAAAAATTAAAATTAAATAATAATAAACAAAATAATAATAAACAAAATAAATAATAACAATAATATTGGCTTTAATAAAGAGCTGGGAATTATAACTGACATTAGATATTGGACACAGGAACATTAGAAATTAATGTAGCCTTTTGGGGTCTGAGTTTCCTAATTTGTGAAATAATACTGGATTATTCCAGTTAATGGTGGAAAAATTTCCATTTCACTTAACTTTTTAGTGACTACTTATGCTGACATTGATTTTTAAATCAAACATTTAAATTGTTAAATTAAAATGTTTTACATGTTTTATAAAGTTGAAACCACAGTGCCTTTTCTTTGGTGACAGGATATGGTTTTGAACTGACTAATTCAAACTTAACATGTCGTCAGAAAATTCACTTTTCTGGGCATCAAAACTTATTCTATAAGTTTCAGAGTTCGGGCTCTCTAGGTTTCATAGCATAAATAAAACTATATTGTCAAAAAGAGTAGATAGCATAGACATTTACAGATTAGGTAGAAGATATAGATGGATGGATAGATAGATATATAATAGAGAGAGAGAGAGAGAGAGAGAGAGAGATGATAGATCTATTTCTTGATTCATTTATGGAATGAAATAACTGATTCTATAAGGAGAAAGAAAATATTTGGTGCCATAAAAAATAGGACATCAAATATTCTTGTGTTTGATCTTACTTTTAATTGACTAATTAAAAAAAAACTATTTTTCCTATTGTCAGTCAAAAGAGTTCATGTCATCAGAATGTGTTTATCTAGAAGACAGATTATCCTGTATCCTTCTCATTCTAAAGATAGGTCTTAGGACTTATTTTTTCTGCCTGGGAATACACTCTGAAAAAAAACCAAACCAAACCAAAAAAAAAAAAAAAAAGAACTCTGGACAAAGTTTCTAAAAGAATGTCAAAATTAAGAAACATCAGCGATTGCAATTTCTAGGAATATAAACAACATCTCTTCTGGAAGGGTTTGTGTCACTCAGGTAGCAGATGCCTTCCAAGAAATGATTAACACTTACAGGGTAACACCAGAGAGAAAGGCTATAATCATGCTGTCTTAGCCCCTGTCAACATTAGTTATTGTTTCATCTACTGGAACAACAGATATAGAACAGAAATAAAAATAAAACAGAATGAAATTATTATCTGTTTTTTTCCCTAATAACTAGATCACACAAAAGCATTCAATTGTATATGGTTAGACAGAGAATGCTTTCCTCAATAAAATTTATAGGTAGGACCACCATACAAGTTAATGTGTACTTAAAATTTTAAAAAAACCCAGCCAATTATTGTATATTTTTATCAATACAGGTCAGATTTAAACTGTGTGTACCTGTATTTTATTATGACCTCACTATAAGATGAAACAGAAAAATAAAATCTAACTCTGAGTTTGACAAAAGAAATTAAACCTATGAATGAATTTGTTTAGCTAAATATTATCACATAACTATAATAGAAAAGGTAAAATGTATTTTAAAAAACATATTTTTTTTCTGATTTCTCTTTTGATGTTTGAAAGGATCTCTTTCCCTAATCTACTGATTAGTGATGGGTTCTATAATATTCCTCTAATAAACTAAGTGACTGGTAAATAGTATATCAGTATTTTTCAAATCCCTACAAACACTTAAGCCCATGGCATACCATGTTAAAAAAAAAAAAGATTTCCTGATAAGAACAAAGCTACATAACTGTGTTCCATTCTAAAGATTTATAATGTACATGAGCATTTAAAGGCTTTAAGATGTAATGCAGGAATTAAGCCTATCAGACTGTTTAAACCAGAGTTTAAAAACAGTGCTTGACCACAGTTTAATTCCTATGGAAATTCAAGAGAAGAAGGGCTCTTCAAACACACTTTGGGAGAGGAATAGCACTGTACTGACTTTGTAGGCTCAAAATGCCTAGATTTACAAGAATCTCTCCAAACTTTATCAATTAACTTAATAAACAGCTTGCTTTCTTTTCATTAAAGAAGATGCTTTCTCAAATATTTCAGATTTTAATGTCTAGCTTCTTTCCAATCTGTCACCTCCCCTGGGGATATCCGATCTCTCTATATGCTCTATGATCATCTGTGTCATCCAAAGCTAGAAAATATACATCTATGCAAAGGAAATGTTTCTTTCTGAAATTATTATTTCTCTGGCCACTCATTTATATTGCATTGTCTCAGTTCTTTTTGACTTTATAAATTAAACAATGTTTTACAACTCTTCTTATATTTCTTGGCATTTTAAGTCTTTCATAGACTATTTTAACCTTCTATATTTTTACTTCCTAAATGTCATTCTTTTTAACTCCATGATTATACCCCATCACACATTTCTGCAGTGCCTTGTATAGTGTATTCCAAAAATGTAAAAATGAAATTCATTATGTTGGTTACTTGATCTATTTTAAATATATATGTATACATGCATGTGTATTATATGTATATATGTGTGTGTGTATATATATATATGTAATTGGATGGATATATATCAATTACATTAGTATTTTTGCCCAAGGGGAACCATATAGGAGTGAGGAACAGACATAGTAGGAAACACACACACACATAAACAAAAGGGCCTGGTACAGAGAGATCGAATGAAGATTAGAATGAATGAATGAATGGTTACATGCAAGTTTTTCAGATAAGGAGCTCTTAGGTTCTGTGAGGATTTAAAAAGAAATCTGTTCCAGAAGGTATCCTTTGATTTCCAAGACTTCAACTCAAGTGGATAGGCACAAATCAAATTAATAATTGATACTATTCACACTTTTGTACATGTAATTAAAAATATAAAACTGGGGAGTGAATGGATAGGGTATTAGACAAATTGGTCCACTTTTTCAACAGTTATCAGATAATAGAAGAGTTTTTAGAGTTTCTGAGACTTCTATAATATTATGCCATATCCCCAGAATATTTTTTTCAGAATAAGTAGTATTTCTTTCTTCCTCAGGAAATATCCTTTTTTAAGATCTTGAAACATAAGCCAGATTGCATATTTAACCTTTTCTAAAGATAACAGGAGATGACCTAGCTCCTCAGTTATACTCTCAGCCTCAAAATTCTACGCTTATATTAGTAAAAGATTATATAAACAGCTGATTGTTCACGAAAACAGGCAATTTAAAGTGTAATAAGTATTCAGAAATTCATGTCAATTAAAAAATGGAATTCAGGAACAGATAACAAGTTCTAATTGTAAAATCATGACTAAAATATAGGAAACAATGGATATCACAAAGAGTATATAAGTTGGTGGTAAATTCAAGGTATCCATGATCAACACTGGCAATAGAATCTGGAAAACCAGCAAAATAGTGAGATTCATGTAAGAACGTAATAAACATTGAAATATTTTCCCAATTTTTAGGCCCAACCAGTAAAGCTGGTTGGTAAAGCTGATTTACTGGAGAAGAGGAAAAGGATTATGTAGTTCTAACTTTGAGACAAAATGGATCAATGTTGTATGGGGGAATACACCCGTATCCTTTAAAGTAATGTTCTCTACTCAACATTGTCATCTCTACAGGACAGAAATCTTTCTGTCCAGCTTTACTGGCATATAATTTACATATAACATTATGTAAGTTTAAAGTATAGAACATAATGATTTGATATATGTATATACTACAAAATGATTACCACAATAAGTTTAGTTAATATATCCATCACTTCACATAGTTACAATTTTTTTTTGGCGGTAAAAACTATAAAAATATACTCTCTTAGCCACTTCAAATGTACAATATAGCATTGTTAACTACAACCAGCCAGAAATTATCCTGGTTTAGACTAGGATGGGAAATGGAGAGCTGGAATCATAACTGTGCATATTTTTTTAATGTCAAAAGAAAGCCTTTGAATTATTTAGATCAGAGCGATCTGATTACTGGATCACCTTGAGTAGCTATAAGTATCATACATAACAGTAGACTGAGGAGGGAAAAGAAAACCATGTATATAAAAAATAAGTTAAAGTGGACAAAATGTTGTTAGAAGGAGTTACAGAAGCATTTTCTGTATTAGGCCATAATAAAAAATAATACCATATCCAGGATAATGATTTACCTATTTTTCAAAAGCATTACCCACTAAGTTCATTTAGGATTTCTTTGCTGTATTCTGAGCCATATATTTTCACACTATATCCTCATAATAACCCTGAAATTTGCATGTCGGAAAACTAGAATTCATAAAGACTAAGTAATTTGCCCTAGGTCACATGGCCTTTAATTGAAAAGATAGACCAAGAATTTAGGCAAAGAATTCTTTGATCAGAATTATTACCTTTAGCACAAACTGAACTCATCAGATCTTAGCTGATTATTTCAATTTTCCTTAAGCACTCAACTGTACTATATCACTGCTACTTGAAGTATCCACTCCACAATTAGATGAGGTGCCTATACTAGAATGTAAATCAATGCATTTGTTCCTTCTTCAAGAAACTCACACACACATACATGCACACAAACACATATACATATCTATATATACACACATATATACATATAGGCAATATATGTATATGCAATATGCACATATATGTATATATACATTTAGTTAGTTGCCCTAAGATAAATATCTATGTTACACTATATAATATAACATGTGTATATATACATATTTAATATTATATATGTATGTAAGTATAGATATCTATATCTATATTACATATACTATGTAGATATATACGTACAGGTATATACTCAATTGAATTAAACAGTGTGTTTAACGGTATAAATCAGGTGTTAGCAAATATGGCCTGCTGTTTGGTTGCCTGCTTCTGTAAATAAAGTTTTATTGAAATACTGCCACAGCTATTCATACGTATTCTCTATGTTGCTTTAATACCATAAGGCACTGTAGTTGTGATAGAGAAAATATGGTCCATGAAGATGGTCCTTCCAGAAGCTCAGTGGAAGAGCTAAGAGCCTCAGGATCATTTTGTCATTCAAGCATGCACTGGTGAAGAGGGGCTGGGGTAGATTCCTCCAGTGGTGTAACAAACCAGACCCTACCCTTCTAAACCCTGAGTTTTCCCAGATGCCAAGGGCTACCGTCCTCATAAGATAAAGTGAGGCACTGGACGTTCACCATTCTACAGGCCCTAAATATCTCCTGTAAATGTTCTCCAGGGGCAGCATAAAGACACTCCCATTAACATATTATTTGGAATTCAGAGAAAAGAGACAGAGAATGAGCCTGTGAAAGGAATTCCACTCTTCTCTCTTCAAAGCTTCTGAGGTTGCTTTGAGGACCCAAACACAGACAGAGGATCATTTCATTACTTTCCAATGTTCTTTTATCCTAGGGCAGCTAACCAATTTCATTTCACATTTTAAAAAATTATAAATAACAATGAAGTTTACGCAAATCACTGTAACAATACCAATTCAGTTCATAACTAGGAGAAAATCAGTTATTGTTTCTCCATAAGAGTTGGACTGTCTCCATGGTAGCAAATGCACTTAAGAAAGTTTTCAAAATTTTATCTGCTGTTTTGTTTTTCACTGAACAGATTAATCAGTTGTATTGGTTCGAACAATTAGCTATTTTGAAATCCCTTAATATGCATATTTTAGGCACTATAAAGCATGTATTTTCCAAATGTATCATTTTCCAAATCCATAATCAAGAAATTCTCAGTTAACTTACATGTCTCTGGGATCCATCATATTCACACCTTTCAATTTTTCCTAGGCTGCCATCTGAGAAATACAGCTTCTCTGCACGGTGGTCAATGGTGAGTCCATTTGGAGTGAGTATGTCTGTACTGACCACCACTTGAGCATTTTTCCCAATCAGAGTAGCTCTCATGATACTTGGATGCTGCTCATTCCAGTTGGTCCAAAACATTAAACTAATTAAAATGAAAATTGTGGTAATAGATTAAAATTTTCATTACCAGTAACAACATTAGTAGAAACATGGCAATGTCAAATTATTTAAAAAGAAGCAAAATTATTTATCTCATATTCTATGACCCTTGAGGAAGTTTTAGTAATAAGGGGAAATATGTATATTATAGTTGCATATATTTTTTTCTCAGTTTCTTAAATGACCTGGAAAATATTTCTGAAAAACAATTATCTCTCAAATAGTAACTTAATTAAACTGAATCAGTTTGATGCATAGTAAAGATTTATTTTAATCAGGGACAAAAATAGTTATTTTAAATTTTCTATGAACTTCAAATATACTCTAACTTATTATTATAATGCTTCAGCAGATCCTGTGTTGTTATCATTTTGGACATCGTTCTTAACCTAACAATATTTCTCTCCTTCAGTTGGTGAAAATCAAAATCTCTCTCTCCTTCCAGCTTTGCTTTTTAAATTCTGCATTCTTCTCTGTTTATGTTTTAGAGCAATTACTAAAATCCTATATTTATTTAATGTCTTTTTTCCCTCCTTTGTTTATCAGTGTGATTTTTCTATAAATTACAGTGCTGTTTCTAGAATTCCAGGGGTCACTCTCAAATCCTTAAACATAGTATCTGTTACTTACAGATTTTCTAGAATATTTTAAATCAATGTTTGTCAAACTATTCTTTGAAGAAGGCCTAGGAGTCTATGGAAGCCTTTAAAGGTCACTGGAAGAGTGGAGAGGCTATAGGGTTCCAGTCTCCAAGGCCTGCTTTTACTGAAACAGCTCTTCTTTCTCCCCCTTTATATTTAGGAGCATCCCTAAGAGTTTACTTGAAGATCAGTTTTTGAACTGAAGAAAAGAAGAAAAGAATGGAGGGAGGGAGGGAGGGAGGAAGGGGAGAAGGAAGGAAAAAGGGAGGAAGGGAGAGAGGGAAGAAAGAAAGGAAGAAGGGAAGGAGGGAGGCTGACAGGCAGGCTGCTATACATTTTGAAAAAATATGTTTAATAAATACAGAGAAGAACTAATTGGAATAATATTTCATATTTACAACAAGATTGCATATATCATTCCTATGTAAAGACATGTAAAGACAATGTAGGATTATAGCCAACATAATTATTCAATATATGTTTTTTAAGTATTATGCAAAAACTTATTACTAGACAACACTCAACTTCACACACACACAAAAAAACCTTTCTACTTGCTAATTAAAAAAAGTAACCCCACCAATTAGGGAAAGCTGGGTCATCTATGCTCTTTATTAAAATACTTCATAGCAATTTTTTTTTTTTTTTTACTTCATAGCATTTTAATCTATTCTGTGGAACATAAAAGTGTTCTAAGTGAGAAAGTGTCAAAATAGTTTGTCCTATGAATCAGTAAATTTGCCAAAAAAAAAAAAATGGCATTCCACTTTCTTAAATCATGCAGCAGTTTTAACCACATCTTGTAACTTTTAAAATGAAAAATTTAGTTTAAAAAGTTATCCAGGGCTTCCCTGGTGGCGCAGTGGTTGAGAGTCCGCCTGCCGATGCAGGGGACACAGGTTTGTGCCCCGGTCAGGGAAGATCCCACATGCCGCAGAGCGGCTGGGCCCGTGAGCCATGGCCGCTGAGCCTGTGCGTCCGGAGCCTGTGCTCCGCAACGGGAGAGGTCACAACAGTGAGAGGCCCGTGTACCGCAAAAAAAAAAAAAAAAGTTATCCAAATAATATGAGGTATTAAATACACAATTTATTTGCAATATTTTTCTAGATTGTGGGCTTTAGACGTACAGAATTTCCAAGGTATTAGTACTTCTTTAGTTTCACCCTTTCACATATAAGAAAACAAAGGCCAGAGAGCTTGAATATTAGTTATAGTTACAGAGCCAAGTTTTGAACTCAAGTAGTCTTTCATCTAGAAATTGATTTGATTTTAAAATTTCTGTTAATCAACTAACATATGAAAGTGATTTGAAGGTGTCATTAATATGTTTAATGATAAAAATATTTTTATACTTTAAACTTTAATTACATACAATTTTCCAATTAAAATACTTTAGTGTGTTTAAATCTAATTTACAGTTCACCATATATAAGATGAAAGTGTAATTTTAGACTATGTAACTGATAATTATAGGATAAAGCACTTATCAATTAAAATTAATCATGTATAATATCATCAGTGGTCTCCCTCATGTTTACCTGAAAATTGTCTTATAAATTCCTTTGATCAACTTTAGGATATTTATTATTGTCCTAAGACTCTCCTGGTGGATCAGTGTAGCTGACTCAACAACAAGCCCTACTGATAGGGCAGTGGTGTGAGCAGAACTAGCTCTGCCCAGGCATCTAGAGGCCTGTGTCCACCTGAACTAAGTAACCAAATCTGTGTGAGGAGTCAACCTTCTCTTCACCTGCATCTCTCAAACTTTAGAGTCTTAATTTATAAGTTCAATATGTTTAATTAAGTAAAGTAAGTCAATTCTCATCTCTAGTTCTATAAGAGTATCCAGATTGAGTTATTCTCACACTGAGTAATTCATGTGCTCTTTTCTTCTCTCAAGTGATCAGGGTTAGTGTTTATCAGTCATTGTTTTTTATTCTTCCATTTTTCTTCAACACACCTAAAATAAGTTCTTCTATTTCTGCTCAGTGAAACCAGATTGGTCTAATTTCTGTGTCCTTGTTTCGTTTAAGAGTAAAAGCACTTTCTAGTAGTTAACAAATATTCCTACCATATTGCATAAGAGTGAAACTCCATAGACATATTTGTTTTCTACTTAACCTGAGCTTCATTCTTCAGTTTTCATATAATTGTGTTCTTTATAGCATCCCCCGAAACATAACTTTTTTCTAATTTGTTTTATTTTTTATACATTTTATACTATAGCCTGAACATTTTTTCTTGCCATGAATTCTTCATAAGTATTATTATAAATACCTGCACAATATATCATCAAACCAATGTGGACCATGTAGACTATTGTCAAGTATCTCATGTTGAAATTATAGCTGCACACAAAGATCTATTGCTGTTATTTATTTCCTCTGTATTTCAATTGGACAGATCCCCAATTGTTAAAATTACTTAATTGAATTACAGAAACACCTTTTAGGTTTCAATACTTGTTAATAGTGTTATTTTTGTTTCAAATTTATGATTTCAATCAGTGATGCATTAATTTCTTTTACATATATGAAAAATGTCTATTCAATCACAGTATTGTCTCTATTTTTCCTTTCATCCTTCAATTTTGTTTTTACTGAATCTCTCATGGAGGTGATGCCTGGCATTTAAAGAGTTCAGATTTCAATTATCCACATTTATAATAAAAAAGAGTCTTATAAAAAACAGTTTTATGAATTGTGAAAAGAGAACTTCAAAGGAAATCTGTATTTTTAATGCTAATTCTCTTTAAAATTAATATAGCTTTGATAGTCTTTGACTTATAATTATAATGAAGAAATACAAATTTCTTACTTTTGGCATTCATCTAGGGCTAGCACATGAGGATGGTCATCCTCTGACATGGCAATGACGGCTTCCCTATCAAATGCTCCAGGCCGAGTCTGGTCCACTGTGTGCCTGGTGATAGATGAGGTAGTGGAGCTGGTCCAGTACAGTGTATCCCAGGCTCTGTGATAGGCAAGTCCTTCAACAGAACCCACATCTGATAGGGGAAAGAAAAGAAAAAAATTATACTTTTATCTACAAAAGACTTGGCTTCTGAACAGATAAAGCAAAAATATAATAATTATAATGCCTATGTAATGCTACATAATGCCTACAATGACAGCTGATTACACACTGTAAAACTGAGCTGTGAACTGCTCATGGAGAATTTATACAAAAACATGCGTTAAAGACTGAATATTCTTATCCAAAAAAACCTTAATTAAGTAATTGCCTTTTATTTAGGAAAATGGTGGCTCTCTTTTATTTTGACATTTTAGTAATTAATTTTCAAAAAGTATCCAGTGTGCAAGAATTTAGCGATGCTTTTGAAAATCATATGTCAGAGATACCATTTAAGTACAATCATAATGAGTTTTATCTTGATACTATATCTAGAGACATCAAGGAAAAACAAACACATCAAAAACTACAACAAAGTATCAAAAAGCCAAAATACAACTCTACACTTGCAACTATCAAACCATGGTAGAGAATGTTTTAATAAGTTAATGCAATGATTTTTTTTTATTCTATTCGACTAATGTGATACAAAAACAAAAGAAAATAAAATTAATTGTGACCTAAGGCATGCTTTAATGTTGACAGAAAAAGATAAATGGTAGTACCCATAGTCTAATACATAAAAGTGACAATATGAAAAACAAAAGTACTTCTTTCTTTTTTTTTTTACATCTTTATTGGAGTATAATTGCTTTACAATGGTGTGTTAGTTTCTGCTTTATAACAAAGTGAATCAGTTATACATATACATATGTTCCCATATCTCTTCCCTCTTGCATCTCCCTCCCTTCCACCCTCCCTATCCCACCTCTCCAGGCGGTCAAAAAGCACGGAGCTGATCTCCCTGTGCTATGCTGCTGCTTCCCACTAGCTATCTACCTTATGTTTGGTAGTGTATATATGTCCATGCCTCTCTCTCGCTTTGTCACAGCTTACCCTTCCCCCTCCCCATATCCTCAAGTCCATTCTCTAGTAGGTCTGTGTCTTTATTCCTGTCTTACCCCTAGGTTCTTCATGACATTTTTTAAAATTGTGTTTCCAATCACTAGGATAACATAAGTGACTGGTTTATTTTTCATAGAGGTGCTTTGAGTACATCTTTAAGTATAACCAAATTATTAAAGTTTTTCCTTCATATTGTCTGTTTTTCTCAGAGTTAGTATTCTTAGCATATTTAATTTAAGAAAGAATATATATATGTATATAACTTTGGCAGTCATCCTGAGAAATTAACATTATAACAGGCAGAGTCTTTCTATTGCTTTTCTCTTAAGGAATCTCAAAAGAATTATTAAGCTCTTCTGGAAACAGGTAGATGAAAAGAGCTGTTTTCAGGTTTGAGATGGGTAAATGTTTACTTTGATGGTCAGTAAGATTTAGTGGGAGAGCAAAACAATATTAAAACCTTTTGAACTACATTTCTTGAATGTTATTAAAATTTTGTCCTTTTGTTCTTTTTCTACATGCAACAGAGGAAAATCCACTAATGATAAAATTAATATCTGCCATTTATTGGACACTGTCTTTCTGCTAGGAATTGTGTAATTGGTTTGCATACATCACTTTATGTGTAAATCTACTCTGTGAAGTTAGTTTTATTGTTCCTCTTTCCTAAGAAGAAAACTGAAACCTATGGTCACAGAACTAATAGTATTGAAGCAAGATTTTTAACACAGGTCCATGTGCTTCTGTAAGCCTACATTCTTCAGCACCATTATTTAGAGATGGATTTATAGCAGCTATTGCTTATTCTCAATGTACATCAAGCTGGAACCAAACAAATGATTCATTAGATTCAACTTGTCTGACTCTGGGTGAATTGTATCACTAGTAATTTACCATGAATAACCTCTCACACAGTCAAGAAAACTACTTATAAGAAATTAATATGGGTGATTAGTATGGAAGCCTAGGCCAGAGATGATGGAAGAAAACATCATAAAACACAATCATAATAAAATCCATTAAGCTTTGCTTATATGAATCATATGGTATTCCTATTTGAGGTGAGTAGGTGGGAGGTTGATAATGGTCAAAAGTATTTCAATTATTAATTAATAAATCATCTATTCCACTGTATTTTTAGCACTTTCACATCATTTCAGAAATGAAGCCAACTCTATTTGTATTATAAGCAGCATTCCACTCTTTCATCATCCACAAATAGAATGAGAAATGGCATGGCTCTGAAAAAATCCAAGCAAATCAAAATTATTAATCCATCCTCATTTTGTATCTTCCCCTTCCACTGACTTTGACAGATCTTCTTCATGGCCACTTTTTCCTGCCAAATCAGGAAGAAACCACTTGGTATTACCATTGAGATGAAGCAGATGCTTCTTTTCTATGGCTGACATAGTTCCAAGTTTACTAGAGTACATAATACATCTCACTGTCCAGGTATAATCTCTTTTGTTTTATTTTTTTGTAATAGATGACAACCTGACAGTACACTTAATCATAATCTGGTGCTACATTTTAAAATATTTATCTCTTAAAAAGGTATTTAGGGGACTTCCCTGGTGGCGCAGTGGTTAAGAATCCGCCTGCCAATGCAGGAGACATGGGTTCGATCCCTAGTCCGGGAAGATCCCACATGCCATGGAGCAAGTAAGCCCATGTGCCACAACTACTGAGCCTGTGATCTAGAGCCTACGAGCCACAGCTACTGAGCCTGTGTGCCTAGGGCCCATGCTCCGCAACGAGAAGCCACCGCAATGAGAAGCCCGCGCACCGCAATGAAGAGTAGCCCCTGCTCGCTGCAACTAGAGAAAGCCCGCATGCAGCAATAAAAACCCAACACAGCCCAGAACAAATATAAATAAACTAATTAATTTTAGAAAAGGTATTTAACTCCCTATAAAAATTATATTTGTCATTAGCAAATGGCCAATTAAAACATAAATGACACACCATTATATATAAAATAGATAACCACAAAGACCTACTGTATAACACAGGGACCTATACTCAATATTTTGTAATAATGTATAAGGGAAGAAAATCTGAAAGGGACTATATACATATATTTTTTAAAATCATGAAAATATTAAATTTTAAAATCATGAGAATATTTTAGTTGAGATAACATAAAGACATTAATGTCTATTTTATGATAGATATTCCTTCATATTATCTGTTTTTCTCTGAGTTAGTACTCTTAGCATATTTAATTTAAGAAAGAATATATATATATAACTTTGGCAGGCATACTAAGAAATTAACATTATAACAGGCATCATGTGATACGTGTGTGTGTGTGTGTGTGTGTGTGTGTGTGTGTGTGCATGAACACTAAAGTTCCTGAATCAGTTGAACAGGTAAAATAAGTACTTTGAGTCACTGGTCCTGGCAGATAATACGTAGTCTGAAAACTAAAGTAAAATGTCTATTTATTCCATCAACCAGTCCTGAAATATTGAACAGAGTAAATTAATACAGAGTTAACTCAAGGATGTAGAATACAGCGTTGGACCTCAAGGATGTAGAATAGGCATAAGTCAGAAAATAACTATTATGGTGCTATTTTGGCAGGTAGCCAAGGACTTCATAGAGAAAACACCTTCATCTCATCACCACTGAAGAAGAGAAAACAGCTCCTTCCTGCCTGTGCAGTGTTGTAAAGGCAGGATAAGAGTCTACAAAATGGGAAAGCCAGTGAAGTATTCTTGGGAGGGAGCCACATGTACAAAACATTGCCAGTCATATGGCTGGAATAACCGTCACAGATAAATCCTATCACAAAGTTAACAAGAAATAATATTTATCCCAAGGACACGCTACAACTGTAATGGCCTCCCTGTTGAAAGTATAATATTCTCTTATTCACTGGCTTATTTTCTAAAGCCAAAGAATATCAGAAAGTTTGTTGCTGGAAATTATGTCAGTAGTATGAAGCATCTCAATCTTGTCTGGAGGATCTCAAGACACAGAGAAGCAGGCTCAGTTTACAACCCAGGGACAGAGCTTAAAATAAAAAGTTTCTGGACACAACATTCCACATATATCTTACTATATAGTTTCCAGAGAAACAAGATTCTGGGTCCAGTTCACACTCCAGACCTGATGCTGAACTCTAGAGAGTACACATAGCCTTGTTTTACTTTAAGCCTAACAAAATATTACTTAAATTTTGCCTAAACTCACCTTTTTCTAAAAATCCTCTTACAATTACTTTTCCTTCTCTTTTGGGATAGGGGTGAGATAAGCTACAGCTCTTCTGGTGTACAGTTTCCCTCATTACAATGAGCCAATATTTGATATGGCTAATCTACAGGTTTACTTGACAAAATCGAAAAGACTTTCATCATAAAAATACTCAACAGACTAGGAATAGAAGTGAGTTTCCTCAAATTGATAAAATCAACCTATTAAAACAAACAAACAAACAAACAAACAAAAAAGGCTTATACCTTACTTAGCCATGAAAAAAATGAAAGTTTTCTCCCTAAGACTAGGAACAAGATAAGATAGTCTACTCTTGCCTCTCTATTCAGCATTGTACTGGAAATTCACTCAGGGTAATTGGGAAAATTTTTTAAATTAAAAAAAAAAAAGATAGAAAGGAAGGAAGGAATATCATCCTTCCAATCTGGAATATCATTCCAGATTGGAAAACAAGTAAAACCATCTCTTTTTGCAGATGATATACCCTTAGATATACAAAATCTTAAGCAATTCAGTAGAAAATTATTCGAATTATAAAAACAGTCAACCAGGTTGCAGGGTACAAAGCAACATACAAAATACAGTTGTATTTTTTATACAGTAGCAATGAACAATCAAAAAATGAAATTCAGAAGACAATTCCATTTATAACAGCATTTAAAAGAGTAGAAAATATGACAGGCAAATAAAATTAGAAATAACTTTAGCAAAAGAATTATAATCTTAAAACTTCTACCTGAAAAACTACAAAACATCACTGAAAGAAACTAAAGACAAAAAATGGAAAAGTAACTTATGTTAATGACTGGAAGACAATGTTATTAAGATTGCAATAGTTTCCAAATAGATCTACAGATTCAGTGTAATTCCTATCAAAATCCCAGATGGCTTTTTCCCAGAAATCAACAAACTGATCCTAAAATGCACATGAAAATCCAAGGGACTTAAAATAGCCAAAACAATCTTTAAAAAGAAAAACAAACTTAAAGGAGTCAAACTTTCTGATTTTAAAGTTACTACAAAGGTACAGTAGTCAAGATAGTGTGGTACTACCATAAGGATAGACATATAGATCAGTGAAACAGAATCAATAGTCCAGAAATAAAACCTTATTTTTATGGTAAATTGATTTTTGAAAAAGGTATCAGAAAAATTCAATGGTGAAAAAATAATCTCTTCAACAAATGGTTTACAATGACTATATATCCACATTCAAAAAAATAATGTCCTCATACCATACACACACATCCATTCAAAATGTATCTTAGACCTAAATGTAGAAGGTAAGCTACAAAACTCTTAGAATAAAATAAACGTGGGTTAGGCAAAGCCTTCTCAGACATGACACCAAATGCATAAATGACAAATGAAATATAGATAAGCTGGACTTCATCAAAATTAAAAACTTGTGTACTTCAAAAGACACCACCAAGAGAGTAAAAAGTCAACCCCCAGAATGGGAGAAAATATTTGCAAATTATTTATGTGATAATGGTCTTGTGTCCAGAATATATAAAGAATTCTCACAATTCAATAATAAATTAACAACACAATGGAAAAAATGAGCAAATAATTTGAATAGATATTTCTCCAATGAAGGTATACAAATGACTGATAAGGACATGAAAAATGCTCAACATTATAAGCCATCAAAGAAACACAAATCAAAATCATACTTCAGATCCACTATGATGACTGTAATCAAAAAAGATAAGTTTTGACAAAGAAGTGGAGAAATTGGAACCCTCATACATTGCTGGTGGGAATGCAATATAGTACAGCTGCTTTGGAAAACAGTCTGGCAGTTTTCAAAAATTTAAACATATAGTTATTACATGATGTAGCAATTCCACTGTTACATCTATCCAAGAAAAATGAAAACATATATCCATATGCACACAAATGTTCACTGCAGCTTTGTTCATAATAGCCAAAGGCAGAAACAGCCCAAATGTCAACTGATAGATACAAGTGATTAACTAGATGGGTTATTTTTACTTTTCTAACTATTGAACTGGTGAATGGATTGCAATAGATTTCTATGCAGATTGCCTACTATAAATTAGACTTGCCACCCCTTTGTCTGGAGACTTTAGTCATTTTCAGGGTTTTTTTACCCACATTAATTTGTATTAATTAAATTGTATTAATTATTAATTCAATAAAATGATTATCTAAAAGATCTTTTAGATATAGGCTTTTTAAAAATCTCCTCAGATTATTTAAGGTCATTAACAAATCACACACCAAGACTGACATGTACCAGTAAAGGGTACTGCCCTTAAGGTCATGTCTGACCTGAACAAATGACATCCATTCAGATTGACCCAGTACAGACTGCCAAATATGTGGAATGTCAGCCCTGATCAACCCTAATTACAGAAATAGCTTTTACCTGTAGACTCTGACCTAAATTTTTATGTTCTTAAATCCTTTAACTGTTAAAAAGCACAACATTTTTTATAGTCTAATTTACTAAAAACTAAACAAATTAAATATCTACATTACAGTCTAAAAATTTAAACAACGAACAGTTCTACTGGAAAAAATGTTTTTTTTTTTGGGGTTAATTAACCACCTAAACAATAGAGAATCTGCTGAGAATTATTAGGAGTTCAGTAAGATGGCAGGCAATAAATAAATAAACCAAAACCCATAGTTCTATTATGTGCAAAGTAACTAGCTAGATATATAATGGAAAGAAGATGTCAATCCAAGTAGCCACTAATGATGTGGGTTCCAGTGAATGAACATGTTAGGGAACCATGGACCAAAACCACCTGCCCTGGCCAGACACAATAATAACTGCTTGCACCAGTTACCTCACAACAGGAGGTCCTGATAAGGAACTCGGAACTAACAAGCTACCACTAGCCAGAAGAATTTGGGAGGGGCCAAAAGGAAGGAGGAGACACCAGCCATAATATGTCCTGCCAACCTCTCAGAAACCTTCACACTGGAATCCACCTTGGCTGAGAGATGTGAGGGCCACCAGAAAGGACTGAATCAGATCACATATGGGTATAAGCAAGATGATTGGCCAGAGACAACCTGGAAACTAACCCCATTACCATAAAACCTGAGACTGTGAGCCATGTGGCAGGGCAGTTCTCCTGGGTTCCCTTACCCTGCTGCTCTCTGCCACGGTGCTCCTTCCCAATAAAGTATTTTGCTTTGTCAGCATGTGTGTCTCCTTGGACAATTCATTTCCAAGTGTTAAAAAAGAGCCCACTAGGGCTTCCCTGGTGGCGCAGTGGTTGAGAGTCCGCCTGCCGATGCAGGGGACATGGGTTCGTGCCCCGGTCCGGGAAGATCCCACATGCCGCAGAGCGGCTGGGCCCGTGAGCCATGGCCGCTGAGCCTGCGCGTCCGGAGCCTGTGCTCCGCAACGGGAGAGGCCACAACAGTGAGAGGCCCGCGTACCGCAAAAAAAAAAAGAAGAGCCCACTCTCGGGCCCTGGAAGGGGTCCCCTTCCTGCAACAAACATATCTATAAAACTGCATCACCCTTCACCATCTGAATTCGACTCTTCTTGTGCCCAAAGTATTGCAACAAAGCTACCTTTCATGAATGTGGATCCGTTAACTTCAGGCCCTCAGCCCTCTAACAAGAGGAAACCCAACCTCTCTGGAAGACTTTTTATTTTTGCAATCTATCTCTAACAAAGACAGGCTTTTACTATCATCCCAAAGGTTAATTCCCTAGAACTAGAGTATCTCAAATATTTCCATGTTAAAAGAGAGTCTTAGTTTACACTGCATAACAAAGGAGGCCTATTTACTCTCATTCCCAGAACAAAGGAACAATTTGCCCTAAGGGAGTATGGAAGCAAATTGAAACGACTTGAAGCTGTTAAGTAACAGTGTATTTTTTTTTCTTAATCTTACTCCTTGTGTTTGGGTTTTTTTTTCCAGATTTAGAAACATTTAAAGTCTGAATATCAACCTGAACTCCTGACTCAGCTGAAAATTATATTGACTCAAACAGGTCTCAACAAATGCCTCTATCTTGTGTCATCACTAATGTAAGCCAAGACATATAAGAGATGAAAAAATTGAGCATATGGGTAATTATAGTTGTGTCATTTTGTCACCAAGGCTATTGCCCCAGAATCATACCCCTGCCCCTCCCTCAAATGGAAACCAATTGCTCTTATCTAAGTTCCAGGGGGAAGCTGCAAAGAGAAAAACAAGAACTGATTATAACCAGCTAAGCCCCAAATGGTGGAAGATTTCATTTCCAGTAGACCTTGAGCCTCATTATATGGTCACTGTAATACATTAGCATGCTAAATGACACACCCACTAGCGTCATGACAGTTGACAGTTGCCATGACAACAACAGGAAAAGCTCAAACGAGTGAAAATGAGTGTTGCCTCTGTTCCTGTACAAACCACACCCCTGTTCTCAGATAAGTCATGAATATTGCTCCCTCTCTTTCCAAATCCCTCTTTTACCTCGACCCTCCTATGTATATGGTGTCTCAGCCCAAACTGAATTGAGAAGTTGATGTGCAAACTAAGTTCTCAATTCTCCATTCTCTACCACTGAATAAAAATTATGCTGTTCCAGTCTCAGCATCAGTTTTGTGATTGGCTGTGCAAATCCGAGCGGAAAAAGAATCTCTCCAACAGAGACAAATGGACTTGGCCTCAGCTAGGACCCTGGCACGGGTTCAGGCAACCAGTTCAGTAACAAATTCTTCAGGAGTAATTGGAGATAAGCACTGACTCAACCTAAATGAAGCCAACATTGGTATGCCAAGGGCTCCCAGGGAAGGACAAAGACCCTATGGTTTCTAAAATCCTCAGTTACATCATACTTCATCCTCCAGGGCAAGGTGAGGAGATCTGATATGTACAGACTTTCTTTGAGAAATATAATTGCAAGGTGACTTGGAACTCATCCTCATTTCCTTTGTGAGAAAGTGAGGTAAGTCATCAGGCCAAAATCATAAACCAGAACATTCTTGAGAAAGAGGTGTATCTGCCCATCCTCAGGGGTCTGGATAAGATCCATCATTTCCCTTAATGAATTCATACTCTGTAAAACAATCTCAACTTATAAACAATTCACTTATAAACATTTAGCATAGACAATAATTTCTTCATATGATATGAGAGAAATTAGGAAAGTTTTGTTACCCATACTAAGACCCTGGTAAACTTTCAAATTTCTCTAAGTCCATTATTAGATATGTGTTCCCTTGGTTTAAAGCCTTTTCCAGGTGTTCTTGCTTTAAATACGCTTCAGAGGATAACTTCCTAAGTTAGTAATGATTAATGCTTTACAATGTATTATATTTTATTATTTTTAATAGGCCATAAAATGTAGACTTCCTTATGTAGAAAAAAGATGATAAACAACTTCAAAAATACAGTCTGGAAAGAAGCATAGAAATGAGGGCTTTGGTAATCTAGAAATAGTACAAGTACAGTTGACCTTTGAACAACGGGGGTTTGAACTGCGCAAGTCCATTTACACCCAGATTTTCTTCACTATGTATTACAGTACTACACAACCTGTGGTTGGTTGAATCTGTGTATGAACCACCTATACGAAGGAGAGAATGTAAAGTTATACGCATATTTTTGACTGCTCAGACGGTTGGTACCACAACCCCCATGTTGTTTGACGGCCATCTGTATAGGAGGATTCTTAACAGAAATGCAGTACTATACCCAGTTTACCAGCTATTCTTTGGTGATAAATTAGTAATTTCAAGAAAAAGTATTTACTGTACATTTGTTGATTGTATGTGTTTATGTAAGTAATAAATATGGTGCATACAATTAATTGGACAGAACACACACACACACACACACACACACACACACACACATTGCTTTTGATGATTTTATGATTCCCATTCCAGAATGGACAACAGCCCTGTAAACTGAATTCAGTCAAGAGCAGTTACACTGTTGTTGACTTCTGCACCAGAAATGTAACGTTTTATCCAGCCATTAATGTATGCATTTCCTCCTTCTTCTCTTCCCCTTCTTCCTTCCCCCTTTCCTCCTCCTTTCTTCCTCTCCTTCTCCTCTTTTTCTTTCCTTCTTTTAATTTCCCCTTCCTTCTTCAGATATCTGGTCTAGCCTCTCTGATAGCCTTTTTTTTTTTCCTACATCCCATTGTTTGGTTCTGATTCACAGTTTCACTTGCTCCTTCAGTATTCTCCCATGTCCTACAGCCATTATCTCTTGTCTGATTCTGCCTTCTACCTAACACACACACAAACACATATATTATAATAACCCTTTAATTTGCGGATTTCAGACCTTAATATCACTCTGACTTGAATACATGTCACCCTTTCTATGTCATTCTGATTCACAGCATAATTACCTGCATTAGCTTTATCTCTCCCTCTAATTGATGGACTTCTATGGAGTGGAGAAAATATTATTCCAGCCATCCCTTTGTTCCTCTGCAAGTTCTTGGCATTTTGAAGCTACTGTATCAGCTGATTGGGCTTAAACTTATGAGACTCAGTACAAGCTAACATTCCATATTCTGTTGTCAAATTTGTTCCTTTACAATCATATATAAATAATGATCTAATATCAATGTATTTAAGCTACATACAAATAATTAAAATCGAGTAATTTTTTTCTAAATCACTACAATGCTTAGAACAAATAAGTGCAAGTAACAAACTAGTTTTGTTTTTAACAGCTTTAGATAATCAAAAACAATAGTAAATTATCTTGATTTTTAGATACCAAGCCTCTTGTCCTTTTAAAAGGATTTTGTATATATAACAGCTTGCCTCTTTCAGAAAACCTGAAGTCACTTTTTTGGAGTATTGAACAACTAAGCAAAGATATAAAGCAACATGTGTATTTGAGGGAATATCTTTTCAATATTAATTAGAGGATGAAATTCTTCACAGAATAATATAAATCTACATTGTAATTTGACTTTAGATTTTAGAGCTATTGTTATCAGGAATCCAAGAAAAAGTAATGAGATTAACAGATTAATTAAGAGACTAATCTTTCAAAAATGTTTAAGCATTATAACTGTACATTGCATGAAGATATTAACTATTTAAGAGTATAAGTTATCGTATCAAGTGGATAAATTTAAGGGATCAATGTCATAATAATCCTCTTGTTTCATATATATATATTACTTATGGGTCACTCCATTTTTAATATTTTAAATATACTGTTTATTCTTTGATAAAAACACAAAGTTAGATGGAAAAAATAAAACTGTGGAATCTATTAAATTATTTGCAATATTTCCAGAGCAGTTGTCTTAATATTATTCTATAAAAATAATATAATAATTTTAATAATAATAATATTATTAATATTTAATAATATTCTGTTTCATTCAGAAACATATCCTTTAGCTTCCCACCAAACCTACAAATCTATCTCAATTGTATCTGGTTCCCTCCTGTTGAGAAGTGTCTGTCTCCCTATAGAGAGGAAATCCACTACTTGTGCTCTGGATTATGCTGTCTTCTCTCTCTCCTTCTCAAGGATGTTGGTCATTTTGTTTTCTCTGCTCTTTCCTACAACTTAAAGGCCTCCGTTTTATTGAATCATCTGACTTCTATTATAACAACTACACTGAAACTACTCTTTTCAAGATAACCCGCAATTTCTCTACTGTTAAATCCAATGCACATTTTCTTCATCTTACCAAGTTACTTAGCAGATTTTCACTGTCTTCCTTCCTCTTGAAACCTTTTCAAAAGTTGTTTTGTTTGTTTGTGTTTTTTGGCATGCTCTCTCCTGTTTTTCTTATATCTCACTGGTATCTCCTTTCTAGTATCTTTGTTAGCAACCCCTCTGACCAACATCTAAATGTAGGCATTATCTAAGGTCCTCTTCTCTTTCTTTTCTACTCTCTGTTATCTCATTTATTCCCATGGAATTAAATACCATCTACATGCTTACATATTTCTTTTTCTTTGTCCTTTGTTTATTTCATAATCTACTAGAATGTTGTTTGTTATTTGTATTCTTTTTGTCTGTCACTCCACTATAATGCACACAACAAGCAACTGAAATTATTTGTGGAATAAATACATGAATTTCTGCTACATTAATACACTGAAGGCAGTATCTGTATATTTATGGTTTAATTTTTATATGCCTAATTGTTAATTTATTTTATAAGACCCAGAATATTGGAGAAGCATATAGGATAATAATTAAGAGCACAAACTCTGGGTTCAGATAATGGCTTTGCACTATCACTTTACAGGCTATATGCCCTGACCATGGACAATTCATTTATCTTTTCTGTATTTTCATTTCCTCCTCTGTAATATGAGAATAATAATAGTATTAAATTAATAAGACATTGGGATGATCATATGAGTTAACATGGGTAAAGTGTTTAAAACAGTGTCTAGCACAAAGGGCTTAATATATGTTGGCAATATTATTATTATTGCATTGCTCTACACAAGGCTATAGCCAATTATGCTTAACAATGTTGATGCTTTGTTGGATAAATTATCATCCCCATTTTTCCACAAGTGTAATACTAGAAATATTAGCTATTATAGGAGTGGGTTTTGAACTCTAAGAGGCTACAATCTGCATTTGTATATATAAGTCTCTCTTTATTAAAGAAGTTTAGCTCTAGTTTATTTATTCCTCATCCCTTGGAATAACCTAAGCTATCCAAACCACTTACTGTATCTTTGACTCTTATTATTACTGGTAGGATGATAATGTAAATATTTGATAACCTTATAGGTGGAAAAGTGATGGGACTATTAGAAAATTTAAATACTAGAAAATACTAAATTTTGATAACAATGTGAAAGAGACAAGGACAGAGATCTGTAAGGAAGAAAGTAAAGACATAAATAGAAGTGATTTTTTTTTTTTCAAATGGGCAATTAATGAAGCAGGAAAAAAAAGAAAGGCCATATCAGATGACGAGGATCAGAGAGAGAAAGAGACAGAGAGAAAAAGGCTCAATTCTTTATGGCCAGGTTTTGCAAAGAAAAAGGATGGAAATTCGTATTAGAACTAGAAAGGAACTTAAGAGATGGATAGAAACATTTGATCTCTAGGAAATAACAGAGTGTTTTGACATTCAACTCAATATGACGAGGTATTAGAAAATTTATTTAAATAAATGAATATTATTCTCTGATATTTTAAAACACGTGCTATATTCAGAATTTTACATTTGTTCCACACATATAATAAATTCATTACATAAAAACACTATATATTATACGTGCACACAATATTAAAATACCGTAATGTAAGAAAAAAACACTTGGCCTGCCAACTAAAAATATCAGTAAGAAAAATAAAGTCTCACCTTATAAGTTATTCCCACTGAAATGTGGTTTAATTAAAAAATTTAAATTAAATTAAAATTAAAAATGTTTAAATGGAGTGGAAGGTATATAATCATAAACACACTTATCTAATATTTAAAGCAAAATAAAAAATGTTAAATTCCCTGCAAATACCCCAATAGCCAATAATTATAATAAAGGGAATTATTTATTGAGTACTTACTGTATGCTCAGCCCTGTAAAGAAGGAATACACAAAAAGGGGGACCCCAGAATCTACTAGAAGAAAATACCCTTTTTATCACTAACATGCTATTAAGTGCTAAATTATGTGGTATAGATTTTTAAGTATAAAAATTCAGGGAGTTACATGTGCTTTTTCGAATAAGCTTACATCACCACATGTACCACATTCACTTCAGTTACACAGGCATTCATGTTAAAATATCTTCAATTTTCACCTACTCCCTAAAGCTAATCATTTGAGTCTATGCAACCTATTTTTTTTATATCTTTATTGGAGCATAATTGCTTTACAATGGTGTGTTAGTTTCTGCTATATAACAAAGTGAATCAGCTATACGTATACATATATCTCCATATGCCCTCCCTCTTGCGTCTTCCTCCCACCCTCCCTATCCCACCCATCCAGGTGGACACAAAGCACTGAACTGATCTCCCTGTGCAGCTGTTTCCCACTAGCTAACTATTTTACATTTGGTAGTGTATATATGTCCATGCCACTCTTTCACTTCATCCCAGCTTACCCTTCCCCATCCCTGTGTCCTCAAGTCCATTCTCTACGTCTGCATCTGTATTCCTGTCCTGCCCCTAGGTTCTTCAGAACTTTTTTTTTTTTTTAAGTTACCATATATATATGTTAGCATACAGTATTTGTTTTTCTCTTTCTGACTTACTTCACTCTGTATGACAGACTCTAGGTCCATCCACCTCACTACAAATAACTCAATTTCATTTCTTTTTATGGCTGAGTAATATTCCATCGTATATATGTGCCACATCTTTATCCATTCATCTGTCAATAAACACTTAGGTTGCTTCCATGTCCTGGCTATTGTAAACAGAGCTGCAATGAACATTATGGTATATGACTCTTTGAATTATGCTTTTCTCAGGGTATATGCCCAGTAGTGGGATTGCTCAGTCCTATGGTAGCTCTATTTTTAGTTTTTTAAGGAACCTCCATACTGTTCTCCATAGTGGCTGTATCAATTTACATTCCCACCAACAGTGCAAGAGGGTTCCCTTTTCTCCACACCCTCTCCAGCATTTACTGTTTGTAGATTTTTTGACGATGGCCATTCTGACTGGTGTGAGGTGATACCTCATTGTAGTTTTGATTTGCATTTCTCTAATGATTAATGATGTTGAGCATTCTTTCATGTGTTTGTTGGCAGTCTGTATATCTTCTTTGGAGAAATGTCTATTTAGGTCTTCTGCCCATTTTTGGATTGGGTTGTTTGTTCTTTTGCTATTGAGCTGCATGAGCTGCTTGTATATTTTGGAGATTAATCCTTTGTCAGTATGCAACCTATTTTTAAAATTTCTATTTCTCACCAGCATTAGTGTCTACAGTCACCTCTGAGCAAAGTATTAAACCTCTCTATTTCCTCCCTTTATCTCCATCCTTATCATTTTTAGTCACCTATAATTATTTATCAGAACTTTGGTTTACTTATCCTCACCATTTCTCAACTGCTACAACTTTCTCTACATCAACACCAGCCCTGGGTTTCAACTTGGTTCTCATTCTCTTCCACCTGTTACCTTCTTATTTGTCAGCATTTTCATGAAAACTGAAGTTAATAATTGTTTGCACCTCCAAGTTTGAGCACAAAATCTGCCTTTCATCATACAATTAATTACTGTACTCAGACTATGATATCTGCCCTACCAAAAACTAGACAATAGGGTCAATCACTTTAATGATGTTGTTACTACTGGCGTCAGCTTTTATGCCTTTCTGGACCTTCATCATAATTCCTCCAACGCTGTACTTCTCTTTCAGAAATGGAAGATAGTTAGAGGAAAGGACAGAATCATGGGCCAAATTCATCTGGTACAACTTTAGCTTAGCCTTTTGTTCTTCCTGACACATTTCAGTGTTGCCTTGGTGATTTATATGCCACTCTTCACAGTGTCTCATTCTCTTTTATTTCTTCCCATAATTCTCTCCTTGCTTGACTTTCATGATTATATACATTCTTGTCTCTCTCCCTGTCTATTCCTATTCCCCCCGCTCCTAATCCCCATTATGAGTGTTCCCCAAGGCTCTCAGTGAATATAAGACAGCTTAGCAATAGAAGCACCTGCAGGATGACCCCTGACAAAGATTGTCTCCTAGCCATGTTCCTCTGAGCCCTTTTCTGGACTAAGCCTCAATCTGGGCCTACAGAAATGACAAACTCTCAGCACAAATGAGTTCATCTACACCCTGCCCCCCACATTAGAAAATTAAACAAACAGTAACCTATTTTCTAACAGCTCAAGGCAGCATCCCTAGGATGACCCTAGACCCCCTTAAAGTACCTGCATGAGAAAACTCAAAGCTGCTAAAAGAATCTACTGCTCTTTCCAGCCAACACTTGCTGATAGGTCCCTGCCCACCCTTCCTCAGAGCATTTACTAAAAAGAGCTTACAGTTGTGGATCCTTCCTCTGTCCCTTTTATTATACATATATCTCCTATAATTCAAGAGTGTCTTTCTCAAGGATCTGAAAGCTCTTCCTTTGAAATGTAATCATCAGGCAGATAGGAGCTCTGTCTCCCAGTCTCCATGGGAGAACAGAATCCTAACTTTGATAACTGCCAGTTAGCAGACACAGCTAGCCTAGTCAAATTCACACTGACCCATCCTTTGTAATTTTTTTCTTTCCTTCCCTGTTTACCCCACTCCTTACTCTGTCATTCTCCCTTTAAATTATTCAATCACCTCTGTACAAATCATAGTTGAGTTCAGTTCATGCTGAACCCTCTTCCTTACTGCAATAGTATATTACTAATTAAAATCTGTCCTTACCACTTTAACTAGTGTCCAGCTTTGTTTATCTTTGCTCCCCAAATTTCTATTGCGAATTCTACATACGTCTCTCTAACTCCATTTTCAGAAGAAAACTTAGGAGATTTAGAGTGCTTCTTAACTCTACAGAGTAATCTTTTTCTCCTAATAGTATTATTTGCCCCTCAAAAGAAACCTCTTTATTATAGTTAAATAACTAGATAAACCACTTATAGGAAGTATTGCAGAGCTGTCTTGAGTAGCATATTTGAGGTTAAAATAGATTGTCTGAATATCAGGGTTTTTGTTTTTGTTTGTTGATAATAAGACCAGAGAGAGCTGAATTGCTTAGGAAAATAAAGTAGGTTTCTCAGTGCTATGTGATAGAAGAGATGAAAATGTTATGAGGTGATAGCTAAAGAGAAAAATTTGGGGCAGGAAACACTAAGATCTTATTGGGAATTTCCTGTGTGGTGTTCAATGAAACCCCTGGTTTGCATGTTTCCATGAAATCCCCAATAAAATATCCACTTCTTATTTAGGCTTGTTCACTGGAAACCTTAGTAGGGATATGGACTTAAGGAGGATTCAGGGCAAGAGCTTAAAGCTGTGCTTGGAAATTCCAGCATGTCTGGGTTATGGTTATAGATTTAGATTATGTTCTTCTACCATTAGATACATATTTTTTTTAAAAAAAGGATACCATATATGCACTTTTGAATGAAAGTTTTCTCTAAGCAATCAAAGTAACATAAAATGTGTGTCATAACATCCTTCTCCTAGTCCTCCAATCACCAATTCCATTTATCTTGAAAAAATGTCCTCAGAAAACTGTCTTCTCAAGATGCCTTCCTCATATTAGGCTCTTCTCTCACCTCTTCTCACTTTACAGTATTACTTTGCCTATACTTCTATTTTCATACTTATTAAGCTGGATCATAATAATGTTAAGATCTGTTTCTCTAACCATGTTGCAAGCACCTTAGTGATGACTTATTTATCTGAATAAGCACTGTCTTTCTGGGATTGACCACTTAAAATACAGAAATAGGTTTTATATGTCTTAGTCACATTTGTATCTCCAGAACCTAGTGATGGTAGGTAATAAGTGTGTCTCATGTTTGCTGAATTCCCAAATAAAATGCTCAAAAATTAATTTTTAAATTAAGCATAGAGCAGTGCAGTGTGTGGGAGCTAATCTAATTTTTAAACTCTTCTTTACTAAGACATTCACTAAAAATAACCAAATTATTATTTAAAAATCACTCATCACAAAATTAAAATGATAAATGTATTAATAATGCCATTCCCTTGGCAATATTTTCTTTACATATTATCAAAAGTCAGTAATAGGCTCTCATGTTCAGACACACTGATCTATTTAAAACAAAACTTTTTTGGGGAAAACAACATAAAACTGTGGTTTGGGACAGAATTACTTCGGAATTTGTTACTCGTACTATATGTTCTTTGTTCTCATGTCTAACCTTTCTCTCCCCTGATTCTATTTTTTTTCTTTCAAATATGAATGTGGCCACTGATTGCTCACAGAACATCCTCATGGCCCCTCTATTTCCCAACTGCTTGTAATTTAGCTGTATTGATATGATTAATTTTGGCACATAACTTCTGGTGATGAATGGGAAAGATGTGTATCATTTTTAAGTTAAAGCAGAGAAGAGCAGGATAAGTTCTTTACAATTTTTCTTGCCCTGTCATGATCTTGGAAGCCACTTGACATGGTAGGCAGAATTGGAAGCAGTCTACATGGCTGAGTAACTTCATGAAGGAGGGCTGCCTCATGGAGTCCTCCAACTCGCCTCAGAGTTTGCATAAACCAGAAATAAATATGTTAAACTCTGCCCCCCCTGCTGAAAAAAAAGAATGTGCTACTGAAACAGACATTAAGAAAATTGTTTCCTTACCTAATCTTAAATGCTATCACAAAAGACTTTCATGCTTCAATACTGTCAGTTTAAATAATCTCTTTGTTCGGTCTACAGTTGTTAGTCTGACAGTGTTCAGTCTTTAAAAATCATTCTTTAATGCCAAAATTCCATTTCTAAATTGTAAATTCGTCAAGGAATCAATATCTGGGACTACACAAACTGAAACCTAAGAATTTACCGTTACAATTCATTTAAAGAATGATCTGATGATGGGCTTCCCTGGTGGCACAGTGGTTGAGAGTCCGCCTGCTGATGCAGGGGACGCGGGTTCGTGCCCCGGTCCGGGAAGATCCCACATGCCGCGGAGCGGCTGGGCCTGTGAGCCATGGCCGCTGAGCCTGCGCGTCCGGAGCCTGTGCTCCGCAATGGCGGAGGCCACAACAGTGAGTGGCCCGCGTACCGCAAAAAAAAACAAAAACAAGAATGATCTGATGTGGTGTCAAAATTTGCATGCTAATTTTCTGAAGACATTTCATTTATAAATGATTCAGGTATAAGTTATTAAGAAATAGCATTGCTGCCAAAATGTATTTGTTAACTACTATTTTAACAATTTACTGGCAGAAAATTATTTTAACAAGCTACATTAAACTTTTTAGAAACCAAAATTTTATCTTTAATGGTTTATGAAACACATCCAATAATTTTATCCTCTGTTTATACTATCAGTTAACATACACTATGTCCTGAACTTTGATTTCTTTCATTATTCAGTGATTACAAGCCCTGAATGTCACTTGTCCTGTTAAATTACTCTGTGAAAACTGAAGGAAGTAGCAACACTACCTTCCATCTATTTCAGTCAAATAACAATAATAGTTAAAATTTATAAAGTGTATATTGAGAATACGCATACTAACTAACCTATCTCACAGGTTAGCAATTTTGGGACTCAGAAGTCACAAAAATTATAAAATATCTAATTAATAGCTAGCATTTACTAAACACTTACTATGTGCTTGCCACTATTTTGAGAGTTTACATTATTTAACGTTAAGGACCCAAGTATCTGACCGGTGACAGCTCTGTCCTTTCGGTCTGACTGCCCAAGTATTTTCTCTTTCTTACATCAAACTCCTAGAACAACACAAAGGCAGAATGTGAGCATCTTAAGTGGTATATTGCTTTGAAGAATACCACGCAGAAATCTGCATTTCAAGTAAAAGATGATTAAACAGAATAGAAACCTAGGGGAGAGTTATACTAAGTTAGAAATAAGGTATGTTAACCACTCATCTAGTTATAAATAGATCTATTACGGAAACAAAAAGCAATGTGTCAGTGTGATCCAGACAGGTCAATATATCCTTTTAAAGACTAATTATTTTTCACAGCAGAAAAGTAAGATGTGACTTTGATGTTGGGGACTCTTCTTTCTGATCTTCTTTTCTCTTTTCTGACACCATGTTTTTCTTTGCACTTCAAGGGACCCAGGGAAAAGTAAAATTTCAGATAAGGCTGTATATTCACATAATCAGCAGTACACAGCCTTAGCAAACATAGTTTAAAAACAAGTAAAGGGCTTTCTACTCAGATAAAGTGATAATAGTTAACATTCATACTGTCAAGAAAATAATTATGATTATTTTTCATAAAAAATTAAAATGTAAGTTCTCCCTTAAAAAAAATCTACCATTACTCAGATATTCATTTATTGTTTCCTTTAACTAACCAGCTGATCCTCCAGAATCTTACCTAAGAAGGAAGATTTTTAAACTCATTGAGGACTCTCTTTTTATTCTTTAAGTAGGAGAAAAAAACACAAATATACATAAATGCAGAGTAGAATAAAAGTACACTACAAGCCTAGGAAATCCTGTGAGCTAAAATCTAGTTGCTGTCTTTTAACCTTTTAAAAATATTCTCAGTGTTAAATTTTTTTCTAATTTGAGTTTTCTTTCTGAAAGTATACACTAGTTTTAATATTTATTTATCAACATCATTATTTACTATTCAGTGATAAGTGGGAGAAAGATATAAAAATATTTATGTTCAAAAGTTTATTGCATGTATGCATATATTACTGGGGAAAAGGGGTTTAAGAAAGACATTTTGTTTTAAAGGATAAGTGAACAGATTAAGATAGGGAAAATGAGTTTGTTTGTTTTTTAAGTGAGTTCCATAGCAATAAGGGTTCCATAGAAAGATTTGGAACTAACAGTCACAAACATCCAATCTCTCAAAGAAAAAAAGATGGCATAATGTAAAAATGAATACCTTCTTACTGTTTTTTTTCTTTGCATACATGGAAGATGCAATAAATATGGAAAACTTCAAAGCTCTCAAGAGAAAGTTAAAAAAATAATTATGTGACAGGGAAAAGATTCAACTGAAAAATTCAATAATCCTTTACCATTCCATCAGACAGTAAGAGTTGAGAAAATAAGTAAGAAATAAAGATATGCCTTATAGAGAACAGAGAAAAAAAAGTATTTTTTTGGTCTCATGCCAGAACAAGGTAGAAAAACAAAAGAGAAAGAATAATAAGAACAGAAATCTTGCTAATATTCAGGACAGAATAACTTCAGGCATATAACTTAAGAATCACTGGCAAAGCAGATGATTTTCAAAACATATTTGTAAAAGCTTTTTTCCTTGTTGATGAGCTTGAGGTCAGGAGTGCTGGGGAAAGGGTAGGGAAGTGGGAAGCCGGTTGGAAAATAGTCCTCTCCAACAGGGCTGAAATAACCGTCATATAATTTTAAGTTAGAATTGGGGGGCTGGCCCTTTAAGATTGTAACAAAATGGAAATCTAAAAAGATACGGCAATGTGGGTGGGGAAATACTTATTTTCTATTTATAAAGATTATCCAAAGACATGTAAATAGCTCTCCTGATGGAAATGGGCATATAAGATCAGTTGCACCTATGTGACCTCTGATTCCTGTACACCCACCCCATAAATCATTTCTCACCTCAAGTATCTAAAAATTGAACATTTTACTATAATTGAACATGGCTTGTTTATGTAATTTGAAAAGCATTTAGTGATAAGGATTCAGAATCTGAGAGTACGTATGTGTGTGTATATATACATATACGTGTCACCACCGGCAAGGCCCATTAACAGTTCCCAGGAAATAAAAGTAGAATCTGGGTAATACAATAAAGTCTAACCTTTTTTTTTTCTTTCCTTCGCGCCATGTCTAGTTTCACTTGCGCATAGCGGGCCGCTCGCAGAAGGCTCACACCTGACTCCTCAGACCAGAGTTCCTTGTGTGGAACGGCTTCACGAACACCTCAGCTGAGGTCTGTGCGCAGAAGCGCCCTCACGACATCTCTCACGACACCTCTCACGACGCCGCAATTGAAGATGGCGGCGGGCCGTGCGCAGAGACGCTGCACCCCACACTGCGGACGCTCTGGAACCTGAGCGGCGCAGCTGCTCGGGCCTTCAGAAAACGCTGCCTCCTCACCTGTGAGGAGAGCCCTAAAAAGCGGCCCCACCCACGGCCTTTTGGCGAAGAGCCTGGACTCTAGAGCAGGAGCTCACACCTCTCCATTCTTTGATCCACGAGTAAAGCTTTCCTTTGCTTCGGAACCAAACTCGGTCTCATTTTACTGACGCAAGTTACACCAGACAGGAGGACGAACTCAAGAGGGTCGGTAACGTACACACATATCCACAAGCCTATATAATATTTTTTTGCAGGAAATGAATGAATCACAGAAATGGCAAAGAAGGATATAAAAAGGAATGAAATGACTAAAGGTCTGTAACACTGAAAACCACGTGAACCTCAGGGCTGTCGAGTTCCTGAGCAAAGACTGAAAACTAATTTTTAATTCATTGGGTGTTGCTGACTGACTGACCAGGAGGGAATTCCCGTATTGCGTTGTTTCGCATTTATAAAATGTAGTTAATAACCAACAGTTCCTTAACGGCCCTAGGTATGTTACAAAGATAAATGCGATTATTTCTGTATAAGGTTTACCGTTTGTTAGAAAGAAGTATTACAGAAATAAATGTTGGCATTATTATGGCAATGCAGAGGCTTTCAGTACATTATAAGTAAAACAACACTCCATCTTTCTATCACTTTAAGGATTATAAAAGCTTCACAGAGAAAATGAAGAAGGTATTTAAATCTTTGAAATAAATAAAAATGTGCCAAATAAGCAAATATGATAGATTGATGGATTGGTTCAATAACTACTCCATGCCTTCAAAGTAGGCATTTTTAACATTATAAATTTATCCTATATGTTTAAAATCTATCAGGATGCTGCAGTCAGAAGTTTACATATTTTTCTTTCTTCTTCTTTTCCTTGTCTTTTGCCCGTTCTTCCACTTTGATTTTTGAAATCTGAGTCATCACAGTAAATCATATTCACTCTAAGGGTTAAGAGTCAACATTTTGAGAAGATAATGAACCTTGATGAAATTAGGAAGGTAGCCCGTCATGTTAGTGCAAGGCTGTTTGTCCACGCCAAGCCAACCGGAACATTGTGGCATCAAAAATGACAGCTGATCGAGTTGTTAAAGAGAGGACAGGGGAATGAAAGCTGTAAAGTTCAATGAGATTAAGTCAGAATCTGTTTAGGCTATCAGTCAGTGTCATTTCTGCACAACTGCTTAATTGTACTACATACTTCCTAGAGGAAGCTCCCAGAAGGCTTGGTGATCTCTTTAGAAAAATGGTACAACTATCCCCTTTGCTTAAATGTCTAGAACAAAATAACGTTGACAGAATATGCATTAGTCTGCTTGTAAATTAAATTTTTTTTTTCTACACTTAGTTATGTGGAATCACTAAACTTCATTGGAAAATGTGTTCTAGTTTTTCTATGGATGTTTATTCTAAGTTTCTAAGTGTCAGAATCAACATGAGATTCTATAAAGTTAGTATAAAGGTCTTCAAAAGCTAGTGATGCCACGAAGATTTCCTAAAAAAGAATATTTTCATTATAAATATTCCATGTTGTAAGGTATGAATCATATATTTGAGAGCAGAAATGTGAAATATAAATAGTAGTTGTTGAAATGATTCATCCCCTAAAATCATTTAGAATATTGTGAACCAGATTTCTTACATATGAAAATCATCCTGCACTCTAAAATTAACATAAAATCTAATGAAAAAAATAGGAATGTTGATGAATTTCTGGGGTGGTTTTAATAGTGAATCACCATTAAACAGTTGCTGGGTTTTCTACTTTCTATATTAAAACTTGCTGCTCTGGCATCATTTTCTCAAAGCTCTGCTCCTCTACTGTATTCTTAAAATGAAAGTGCATTTACATTGGGTATAAATTAATAGAATTTTTTTTTTACCACTTACAGCAAGTACTGATGTTATCAAATAATCCATTGAGTCAAGAAAGCATGAACAGGGATATAAAGGAACACACTTTTTTACTGACACGCTGAATTAAAACTCTGAAGGTATTAGATGCCTAACATCTCGATTAAATTTATTCTACCCATGAAGCAACAGTTTATGATTTTCAAGTGAATAGCACACTTAAATGAAGGGAGCATTAATACAATATGATATTAATATACAAATATGCACATTATTCACCTGCCACTGATGTTCTGAATTAAATCAGTAATGGGGTGTATAACTGATTAAATATCTACACAACAGAAAGCAACAGCTTATGATTTAAAAAGGCACTGGTAGAGTGATCACATCATTACACTGCCAAATGCTATCTATCACTTTTACTGAACTTAACGAAGACAGATTACATCCCACAGATGAGATGCAGCCTATAAATACTGTCATGCTGATCTTCATCTGACTTTCCTAGAGAACAGACAAGAAACAAATCAATAATTGCAGAAGTCATACTAGAAATTCAGTGTTATTCAGCACCAAGAAGAAATCTTGTAGGACATTATAGCAACAAATAGCCCTAAATTCAATGAAATCTGCTAATTCATGCTTTCCCTTCTAAGTTAACTTATTTTCTGTTTAAGCTTATTTACTTCATCAAGTTTAAGAGAAAGCATCTTAAACTTGATGCTTAAAGCATCACCAACCACTTTTACATTTTAAACCAAAACTGTTTAAGGGCCAACAAACTTCTTTTGCAACAAACTTTCTTCACTAAGTGCGGTATGCTTCTTGACTTAAGTTATGAGCTCATACAGGTAATTACAAATGTATGACATAGAATATTGGTTTTAAAGTCACTGTCTTCAAACACTAAAACAAACTGAATACCATAAGAATATGCATAAACAATACATTCATTTTACAACTTCTGGGTTGTTTTAATAGTGTTTCTCCATTAAACACCTGCCTGAGTTTGTATTTACCATCTCATTTAGCTTTCACAGTTTACCTTTGTGGAAACTGCCTGTCAATTGCTTCAGTACTCCAATCACTGGAGACCAGATTGCTTTCTGTCAGTCTGCTTGTATAATGTTATGGTAATAGATAACAGGTGGTCAGTATTCATCGGCTGAGGTGAAGATGATGTCTCACAAGCTATAAAACATCTGAGAAAATGCTTTAACAGTTCACACTTACTACTAGTTGTGCCATTAGAACTTTAATTAATTCTTTACCCTTCCACTATGTTCCTTAGATGGCCATAAGGCAGGAAATCATTCAGAACAGAAAGAAAGAATCTAAAGAGACAATAATGAGGTGTAATAAAAGAAAGAATAAGTGGCAGAATGGCTAACATTTTGCTCTGAAACTACAGCAGATTTTGATTGCTTAATCAGTTCTGTATTTGATAATGCCCCTAAAAGGGAATCATTTTTTAAAGAGCACCTTAATTCTGAGAACATGTTAACCACTGTCTACATTTAAACTGACTACCCTCAATTACTAACTATATCTTTGAAAGTATTTCAAAATACTTCCCTTCTGATTTTAAGGCATCAGTAATCAAATCCTCAGAAAACAGAAATGGATAAATGAGACGTGAAAAAGCTTTCACTCAAGGAAAATCTATATATTTTAAAAATATGGCCTTAGCACAAATTGCATAAAAGGTGGAAATGGGGCATTAGGCTCAATGTCACTGAACTAATGTTTAAGCTCAGGTCAATTTCGACGTTGGCATCTCTGGTATCTAATTTTCAAATACAGTAGCACATCTTTAGACACATTACATGGTTAGACAGTTCTACATATCAGTAACCTCTGATACTTTGAATTTTGTAATTTTAGTTCTTACAATTTGCTATCAATTTATTTAACATATCTACAGTTTATAATTCATTTGAATAAAACTGAATACAAGAGCAATAAAATTGATATCCTTAAGAAAAATCAAAACTAGAATATTTAAGAAAAACTGTAGATTGTGTTTAAAAAATAAAAAGACTAATTTTCCTTCTTATCTAGTACACTAAATAGAAATTGAACAAATATTTATCAAGACAAATGATATGAAAAGGATACTGCTCAGCAAAGTCCAAATAGTCATCTAAAAAGGAGTCTAAATTTGCACACAATTTTAATATATTATGCTACTATGAAGAACTTTCCATTTTGCTTCCAACTAAAAAAATATTTTTGCTTTGTTCTCTTAAAAACTCTAATGTTCAAAAATATTTTTAAAAAGGTTTTAGAAACTAGCAAATGTCCAAGCTGCTTGCCGAAGCACTATGACTCCAAAACTAAGTTGGAAATGTAACAATGCAGTTCTCAACCAACTGAACCTAGCTGTGATCGAACCCATTACAAATGTAATTTGTAATTACACAAGAGGAGTAAATCTCAGATGCAACTTGTTTTCTCACTCCCAGGAAGATATATGCCAAATTTCTGGAGAGATATCAGTGTCTACAAGGTTTAAGTCTTTAGGTCTAACCCAAGGCAAACAGGCTGTATAGACCAAGCAAGTCATCAAGACTTTACCTCTGGATTCCGAAGCTTGTTCATGCACCCCACTCCCCTACACTTTTCAAATTAAACATTATTAGTTAACATTGATTTGGAATTGCGGTACCACCTACCTGTTCATCCTACTATTGGGACCTGGCATTTAGCAATTACCATTTTAGCATCAAATGTGACACAACCCCTCAACTATGATTTATCTAGTAAACCTCTCTCATCACACTCCCATTCCCACCCCAGATTAATATCCTTTAGAATAGTTATGAGATTCTTATCTCAGAGGAGTGTTCCCACCTGCCAGTTATACACTTAACTTTTAAAGGGACTGGGGATATAGCAGTTAAGAAGAGGGTTTTCCATGGGGTTTATGCTCTTTATGGAGGAGAGAGACAATAAACAAACAAATTGGTAATGTGTCAGTGATAAACAGTTCTATGAAATACTGTTTCAAAAGGTTCTCTTATAGTGGATGATCAGAAAAGGCATGTTTTAGGAGGTGATCTAAAAGACAGGTGGGACAAATTGTGAGTTCTTAGGTAAGAGCATTCTAGAAAGAAGAAACAGCCCTGAAATGCCAAAGTCCTGAAATCAGATTCTTTGGGTTATTCACAGAATAAGGAGGCCAACTGCCAGAAAAGAGAGAGCATGAGAAAAAGTAATAGGATATGAGGCTTGGGGGTAGGGAGATGGAACCATGCAGGGCCTTGTAGGTGTAAAGTGAGAAAACTTTGGAGGGTTTTTTTTTTTTAATTTATTTTTTTAACATCTTTATTGGAGTATAATTGCTTTACAATGGTGTGTTAGTTTCTGCTTTACAACAAAATGAATCAGTTATATATATACATATGTTCCCATATCTCTTCCCTCTTGCATCTCCCTCCCTCCCACCCTCCCTATTCCAACCCTCCAGGCGGTCACAAAGCACCGAGCTGATCTCCCTGTGCTATGCAGCTGCTTCCCACTAGCTATCTACCTTATGTTTGGTAGTGTATATACGTCCATGCCTCTCTCGCGCTTTGTCACAGCTTACCCTTCCCCCTCCCCATATCCTCAAGTCCATTCTCTAGTAGGTCTGTGTCTTTATTCCTGTCTTACCCCTAGGTTCTTCATGACTTTTTTTTTTCTTAAATTCCATATATATGTGTGAGCATACGGTATTTGTCTCTCTCTTTCTGACTTACTTCACTCTGTATGACAGACTCTAGGTCTATCCACCTCATTACAAATAGCTCAATTTTGTTTCTTTTTATGGCTGAGTAATATTCCATTGTATATATGTGTTTTGAACTGAAGTGTTAGCAATTGTTTTGTCTATGGTTTTAACAACTTGACTGCTTTGGGAAAGGTTGCAAACAGGTCAGCTGGAAAGCTATTACAACAACCCAAGTCATATGATAATGCTTGGACTAATTTGTAATCAATGGAGTTAGTAAGAAAAGATCAGATATTGGAAATATTTCAAAGCTAGATACAATAGAAACAATAAGACAAAGTAAAAATAATTTTTAGAAGTAGTAGAAGACACCAAAGGCATGATCCATGAAAGAAATAATTGATTCAATTAAATTTAATTAAAATTAATACCTTTTGCTCTGCAAAGTAATCAAGAATAATATGAATAGTCATAAATCATGTTGATAGTATATATGCTTGATATGATGTGATGAAAATGGCATTTTACATCTGTGGTCTTCCTCTCAGTTACCAATAACTCTAGTCTTACCATGAGGAAAAAAAAGACATCAGACAAATCTCATTTGAGAGACATTCTACAAAATACCTGACCAGCATTCCTCAAAACCTTCCAGATCATCAAAACAGGGAAAGTCTGAGAAACTGCCACAGCAAACAGGCATCTAAAGAGACATGACAACTACACGTAATGTGGTATCCCAAATAGGACACTGCAACCGGAAAAAAAAAGTACATTATGTAAAAATGAGAGAAAGCTAAATAAACTATGGACTTTAGTTAATAATAATGTATCAGTATGTATCAATGATGGCTCATTAATTATAACATATATCTTATTACTAGTAGTAGAAACTGGGTATGGGATAAATGAGAAGTCCCTGTACTACCTTCTCAGTTTTTCAGTAAATCTAAAACTTCCTATTATTGATAAAAAGGTTGCAGGATCAATTTTGAGTTCTAGCTTTCTAAGTTTCTATTTTTAAATTATAAACTACTTCACCTCTTGATGCCTTATTTTTCTCCTTATAAGACAAGTATGATAACAGAAAATATATCTTATAGAGTTACCGTGCAGATTAAGTGCTATGTGAAGCTTTTAGTAGAATGCCTGGAACATGACAAAAACGCAAAAGGAAAATAATTATTACTATAGCCAACAAGGAGAATATGTGAGTCATCTAGGTTTTCCAGTCAAGGAAGAGAGAAATTTGTGATGAGCTCGGTATAAGAGCAGTTCCACTTGTATTGGGCTCAGAGTTAAAAACATTCTTTATTACATTATTATTTTTAGTAGTGGCGTAGTCACATTCGTTCATTATCCTCTTTTATTTCAGTGTAACTTAGATAAGAATTACAATTATTTTCCTTAGATTTTTGGTTGTAATAACTTAAGAGCTGAGGTACTTGAACTTCATTATAAAGACACTCTCAGGAGCAAATTGTTTCATTGCCTAGAATGGCACACTTGCCCATCAGTAGTCTGTGAGTCTTCTATCCTATATTATATACTCTGTTCTGTGACCTTTTTATAATAGATGAAACCTTCGTTGGGTAAATTACTAGTCATGATGAAAAATATGGTGCAAATAAGTAAAGAAAGATGAGTTTCATACTTTTTGTTGTCTGGAACATATACGTATATATCTAAGAGAGGACAGCTTAGACACCTGATTAGTAATTTAATAGGATTCACTCCTGTATTTGATAATGAAATGACACATTGAGTACCATAAATCTGGCAAATTTTGGTCCGTCCTCTTCTTCATGAATCTACTTTAAGTCATTCTTAGTAATCTACACTATCTTTACAGACTGGCTATTTATTTGAGGGTATTTTATACAAAACGGAGATAAATGCAGACCCACTGTTAGAAGCAACAATCTCTGGCAGCCAGTATTCTGCAAATAAGTGGTACTGAGCTGAGATTATTGCAGTCAATATATTAGATGAAACCAGGAGCTTTGTGAACCACTTTGAAAAATAGTATTTCACAATCAAGAAATTTCCTCTAGATTCCACCTGCAAAAATCAGTATTGATTCTTGTAAAAAGCTTCTTGAACACTTAGCATGGAAGAATCAATGCCTTTGGCAGATTATGTATATAGCATGGCATGCATTATACAGTTAATTCAGTAATAAGCATTAATTCCAGGTCAGCAGACATTCATCAGCCAATGCTCTCATGAAAACAACTGTCAAATGCTTTGCATAAAGCATGGCCAAAATAATTTGAGGATCACTGTTGGAAATAAAAATATGATTTCTATCATTTCTTTATAGATAGAAAATGTATTTGTGCATTTAATTACTCATTATAGATGTATTAGTATTTTCTGTCATCAACTCACGTTGTAAGTAATAAAGTCACAATATAAATTCAAATGCCTGTTCCTTAGGAGCTGGGAGATATATATCTATATATCCATTTCTATCCATATCTGTCTCTCATTTTATTTATATATATGTAAACATATATATATGCTCTTGTACATAAAATTCTTGAAAGAAAGTAAAGGTAACTGAAAATAGCATAAAATATGTATTCAATTATAAATAATTGCTATACTAAAACAAATAATATTTTACATTATTTGTCTAATAAGATTTAAGAAGCTAAATTTCCTTGAAGTCTGGGCAATAAATGCATTAGCCACAGACACATCCTACTTCTCTTCAATATCCTGGAGGAAAATCATTTTATTAATTTGGTGGGAAATATACAATATGGCTGTGAGATTCCTTGCTGAAGTCTAAAGCCACTTGGTTGAGAAGATGGTCCAAGGAATGAAAAGAACCAGAAATCTTGTGGAAACATAACTCAACATTGGATCTGGCTCACAAACAGCATGTTTTATTAGTGGATTTGGATAAAAAAGGGAAATGCTATATCATGTTTCTCAGAAACAACTACAAAGTTATAGAATTCCTACACAATTTAGTGATACAAACAGGATATGAGACTGACCAGAGATCATTCCAGGGGCAGAATTTTAGGAAGTTAATTTTGTAGCAAATGGCACCAAGGTTCCAGCGACAGATACAAAGGAATGATGCTCTGGAAAGAAAGTAGGGAACAAATTGCTGTTAATTAGAGGATGGATGAGAGTCCCAGCCTGAGATCAGATCTTTAACTCCACGGTTTATCTTCCACTGCTCATGCCTCAGTCAACATAAATTGTAATTTCAGTAACTTCAAGTCTCCTTTCAATTGCCCATATCAAGATGAGGCCTTGGGGAGTATGTAACTTCTGATTCTGTGCTTGAATGTGCTTAGAGATATTTCTTCAAACCTATCTGATATGCATTTCCATACATTAGAAGATGACGTATGCTGTTAAACAATCCAAACAGTTATCTTTGGCCCCAGAGGATTTCTGCTTCTGCGTAAGTGTTATTTTAGAGTTCAGATTCTTTCCGCAATTTGTTGTCTGTCATTTTAGTTTTCCTGATCAATGGAAAGTTAGTCTGGCTCCAGCACCAGATGCCACTGCTGTAGACCTTCCTGGGCATCAGCACCTGCTACAGCCTCTTAGAGAAGATGGGACTGGCTTTGCTGCCCCTCCTTCACCTTTGAGCTGCTGTTGCACGGCCCAGTAGGTATTTTACTAAAAGCTTAAGTTTCAGCAACACTTTTTTTACACTGGGACCCTCTAAAAATCCAATTAAAAAATAGATATATCTGAGATCCAGTAAAATTTGACCATACTGAAAATGTGGGTTAGAAAAGTCTTCCAACACTAACTTTCTAAAATTAATTCTCATTTGTGTATGATCAAAGCATTAGGATTTGGCATTACTTTTCTAGACAAGAAGTCATAAACGTAGCCAAAGACAGTTACATCATATAAAGTGATGTAGTTTGCCACACACTGTAATGGTAATACCTCAGAGCTAGTAGAGTATCTTCCTGATCCTCAAAGACAGTAAGTTGTGTTTTATTTTTCTGTCATTTTGTGTGTAATTTTATTTTGTACCATATTCTAACATAGATACAACAAAACTCTGACTTAAGGTGAGGAATGATATGTGTTAAGAATCATTTTAATTCTCTATAAAGCAGCAGCCCCCAATCTTTTTGGCACCAGGGACCCATTTCGTGGAAGACAATTTCTCCATGGATGGGGAGGGATGGTTCAGGCAGTAATGTGACCGATGGGGAGCAATGGGGAGCGGCAGATGAAGCTTCACTTGCTTGCCCACTGCTCACTTCCTGCTGTGCGTCCCGGTTCGTAACAGGCTGCAGACCAGTACCGGTTCCCGGCCCCCGGGGGATGGGGACCATGCTACAAAGCATTGTGATATGCCTAGTGGTTATAAGCATGGACTAGCATTTCTGGAGGGGCGTGTTCTAATTCACTTTATTGTCACAACTACTGTATGCATAGGTGAAATTCTTATCACCAATTTAAGGCAATTCAATGGTGAGGCTGCGATTTAAACCCCATGAGTGATGATTTAGTGGGTGGTATCTGCAGTGGAGAATGGCACAGGGTAAAGTATGAAAAGATTAAAAACTCTCTGAGGATGGAAAATGTTACATTTCTAGCACCAGGCACCATATTTCAAAGTAGCTGTTGTCTGATATTTTTTTCCTAAATAAAAATATATTTAATTAAATGAATGGAAGTAACTGATTGTCTGCAACACTGGTTATAGTGTGACATAGTGGTATCTTCTCAGTTTTGATTGGCCACTGGGCTTGAGAAGTGACTCAACTGGTGTACTCTATAAGGCATGTGTAAATGATCAGAACCTAAGTATCTTCCCCATTAAGAAAAACAAAATGACATGGAGTATCTCTTGACCATTCCTTCTTGCTGTCCATTGGAGAAAATATTATGCATTGCAACTTTAGTGATTATTAATTAAAAAACTAATCATTCCTGATCTTGCATGTTTTTGGTCATTGTGGAAACTCTTAAGACACTGCAGGATCCTAAGGCATTTTGTCCCAGACCTTAGGCTGTAATACAAATCCTAGGCTCACCTTGCATGAATAGTCATGCTGGTTCATTTAAATGGCACTGACAGCTCATGAGCTTCATACTGAGAGGCCAATTTGAAATAAGATGTTTTCTTGTTTCACTATCTGAACATTGCTTACTGCATTCTAAAATTTATGCAGGGTGATACCCCGAGCTATGACAGTTTTAAAAGTCTTCCTTTTCTACTTTACTTTCCCTCAGTATCTTTTCCATGAGAGAAGCAGAGTAATCCTTCTAAAACAAGGTTAGATTATTTCACACTTCTGTCCCAAACCCCATAGTAGCTTCCAGTTTTACTTATAATAAGTACGAAGTCCTTAGTGCGGTGGTAAGACCCAAGATGGTCTGGTCCCATCACCATTCTGACCTAATCAACTTACGTTTTCTTCTTGCTGACTCTTTCCAGCCACATGGGACTTCTTGCTTTTTCCTGATTCATCAAACAGGCTTCCAGCTCAGGGCCTTTGCATTTGTTGTCCCTCTTGCTGGGACATTCATTTTTCAGCTCTCCTCATACCCTAGAGTTTTCTGCTTGAATACTGCATTCTTAAAAAACACTTCGCTGACCACCCTGTTAGCTCCTGTTAACACTATTTGATGAATATATTTGCCAGTTTATTATCTCAGTCCTACACTATAATATGAGCTCCAAAAAAGCAGGGAGTTTTCCATTGCTTTATCACTAGGTCCCATAAGAGAGAGAGCCTGATACATTATAGGCATTTAATATTTGTTAAATGAATAAATAAGATAATAAATTGATCTTAAAAAGAACACAAAAAAACTAAAAACCCTTCTGCACATTTTCTAAAACACTATCTTTTATTTCTGCTGACCATGAAATATCAGCCACATGTTATGGATAGAACTTGTGTTCAATGCTACTCTTTTTGTTAACATATAGCCATGCGCCCTCACTTACCAAGGCCATTTTAATGTCAAATTTGAACCATTCAAGAGTCTTCACAGTAAAACTCCACAGAAAAGACAAAATATAATTCATCTTCTATGCTATCCACAAAATTGCAGTGCTCAAATGGATATTAAAGCTATGTAATCTAAGTAGCAAAGACTTTTGCAGACGGCTGTTCTTTTTATGAAATTTAAATCTTGGAACAATGATTGATAGGGTACAGGGAAATTAGCCTTCCCTAGATTTCACAAGTTCATCAAAAGCTTTATTCTTTAATAAGCAATGGCAATGAATAAGAGTTCTTATTGTGGCAAAAGTCTAAATGGACAGATTTTTAAAATAAAAAGTTTTACTTTTAAGTGTCCCTGTGTGATTCCCTTTAAAATGGCATAGAACCCCTTCAACATCTGGATGCCAAGGAATGAGCTTACTGGAATAAAGCTTTCTAAGATTTTCCAAAATAGTCATTAAGTTCAGTTCACTTCTATGATAACTATCACAGCTAGACCTGATGACTTTATAGTGACTTTATCTATCTCTCAGAGGATTTTAGGGATCTTGAAAAAAAATGTTCTTAAAATCCTATACCTGGCTTCCCTAGTGGCCAGTGGTTAAGAATCCACCTGCCAACACAGGGGACATGGGTTCGAACCCTGGTCCGGGAAGATCCCACATGCCACAGAGCAACTAAGCCTGTGCGCCACAACTACTGAGCCTGTGCTCCAGAGCCCGTGTGCCACAACTGCTGAGCCAATGTGCCACAACTACTGAAGCCCGCACACCTCTGGCCTGTGCTCTGCAACAAGAGAAGCCACTGCAATGAGAAGCCCGGGCACCACAACGAAGAGTAGCCCCCGCTCGCCACAACTAGAGAAAGCCTGCACGCAACAATGAAGACCCAAAGCAACCAAAAAAAAAAAAAAAATCCTATACCATGTCCTCTGTGTTACTAGACTGTAAGTTTTGTGAGGGTAGAGACCTTCAGTGTCCTGCTCTGCATTGAATCTCCAGTGCACCTAAATAGTAAAGTTATGCATAAAATACTAGTGTCTTTACTTCCTGATAAGTGACCTTTCTTTAATTTGTCAAAGACATACATAAGTCTACAAAAGAAATGAAGTTTTGATTAAGTAAATACAATGAGAAACGCAGTTCAGTTTTTACTTAAAAAATAGGCTTTGAGGCTTACATTAGAAATAATATTTCTAAAAGCCAAACCTAAAAAATCAGATAAACTGGGTTTATTTGAAGAAAAGAAAACGTGTTCAAGATCCAGAACAAATAATGTAGCAAATTAAGTTGATGTCAGAGCAATAGATTTGGAAGAGAATTAAAGATGAAATAGATGAGCCAAACTCCCTAGATAATTTGATAAGTGTTGTTGATTTTGGCAAAGGGGGTGAGTGACATAGACCTTCATAGAAGTTTCTGAGGCTGAAGATGAGATCCATCATCTGGATAGACCAGGGAGTCAGCATTGAGAATAGCCTCCACTCACCTCCTTTGCCATTTTTTGTCAGTGCCAAAGAGCTAATTGAAAGCAAGGATAATGCCTGAAAGCCTTGCCTTGCCATTCAAGTGAGAATCCCATAGCCTGTACAGAGAAGCTGCCTCATCTGTTCAACTCATCCTACTGATTGGTGCCCACACATCACCCAGAAGAAGTAGAGTGTATGCCCTGAAATTTTGGTGAGCCCCATCTGAACTGCCTACATGGGCATCTAACATCCATGTCCTAAGACATTTTTAAGTCCCACAGTAAAGAAATATAGAGTCCTAGGTGATCACCTGGATTATGATAATGTAGAAAAGAAACCTGAATCATCAGTACCTTGTGAGACCAGAGAGTGATAAAATTCACCCCCAGTATATCTCACATGGTGAAGGCACTAAAAATATTTTCCAATATTCAGGGCATATCTTCTTTTTGTGACATTTAACTCATATTCATACATAAATGTTGTTCTGGACTATCAATCTATCTGAAATAAACTTTTTTTTTTCTTTGTGTTCCATCTTGCTGTATAAATGTTCTAAGGTGGTTGTGAGCACTTGTGAGTATTTTATGTGACTAAATAGGCATATGTATAGTTTTATTTACCTCAGTTTACCAGGAAGGATAAACACAATTTTCATATTTAATTAAAGTCTATAACACAGACAAATTTTACAATTCTGAATATAAAATAAGTAAAACTATACTCTTTCTCCCCAAATAGGGGAAAATGTATATATATCCAAGATGGCCTACCTTTCCTTAATACTGGCATTATAATTAGGTAATATCCCAAACTTTTTCCTCTCCAAACATTTTCTTCTTAATAGTTGGTGCTATTAAGAAGGTAGCTATACCACAAACTTTGCTCTCTGGCTATACTTCATCGTTCATATCATGAATAAAAAGGATATATTGACTACCTCCTCTTCACAAGGTACAGGAAAAGACATGGAAGAAATCCCATTTTGAAAGACAGAATAAACATATTGTACAAAACTTTTTATTTTTGTAATATATAATGCTTAAAGACAAGAAAAATGTAATATGATTATTGGCAGTTACTACATTAATTATACAACTGCCATTAAAATATGAATTTAAAAAATTTAATGGTAGGCTAATGTGAACAAGAGTAACCTAGTGAGGCCTTAGAAATCCTCCTGCTTGGTTAAAATGAAAAACAAAACAATTTGCTTCTATTTTGTGTAAAATGCGGTCATCCCAGGGTTCCATCTTCTCACAGAGAAATTCATCAGAATTACACAATTTTGTTACCTACTTATTAAACCTGAATATACATGATCACCATTTCAATGTGAAATTTTCATAGATATTGAGCTTATTAGGATATAACATAGAGTGTGTTCCATTTGTCTAACCTAGTAAACTCAGAGGGTATGAATCATATTTACTCAATGGTTTTATCTTATATGTCAGAGAAAATAGGGTGGAAAGGTAGGAGATGTGATGTGGGAAAGGTATGTCAAAATAATGTTGAGCAGTCTGTAGACATTTTTCAAAAGCTTACATTCAGTAGAGCATGCTGGATTTTGGACTTTTCAGCAACTTTCAGTTCTTCTAGTAATATTCATAAACTCATTTTGCAGCTTTGCTCTTTTTCTCCCTGCATGCTGATTCCCCAGCTGTTTAATTTTTTGCTATTACTTATTTCAAAAGCATCTCAGCTTTAAAACACAGCAATAGTAACAGAACCAAGTGCCAGGGCACTAGCATCACACTTGGCCGATGACTTACATTCCCGTAAGAAGATATTGATTATATATGAATGTGTAAGAAACCTGTCATTTTTACTCATCTTTTCTTATATTGGGCAGATATAGTTATTACTATAAAATTGTTTTTAAAAAGCCACTATTATGCCTTTGTGGGTTTTGTTTATTATTTTCAAAGGACACATAATAACATCAGTCATTTCATGCACTATGCAAACTGTGTACATTGTCTGGTACATGACCCTGTTTTTTGCCACAATGAAATGGGTATTTGGGTGTTTACAGAGATTCTAAAGCGGCCACTCAGTATAAGTATTTTTTGTTTGTCTTACTGTTATTTTTTTTTCTAATCTAAGTATGTAAATTATCTGCTTAAAAGAAAAGCATTCTGAAATATTAGTGAACTATTTCCTGTCTAAGGTGATAAATACAAAATCTTCCCCATAATTGCCTCTTGGATTTCTACTATTTCTTCACATTTCTTTTTTTTTTTTGTGGTACGCGGGCCTCTCACTGCTGCGGCCTCTCCCGCAGCGGAGCACAGGCCCCGGACGAGCAGGCCCAGCGGCCATGGCGCGGCATGTGGGATCCTCCCGGACCGGGGCACGAACCCGCGTCCCCTGCATCGGCAGGCGGACTCTCAACCACTGCGCCACCAGGGAAGCCCCTTCACATTTCTTTATAACAAAAATGTTATTTGGTTTCATGACCCACTCCGTTGACCCCCTCTCTATTTTCTCTCTGAGTCAAATCCTGACTTCATTTCTAACCAGACAAACACCATAGAGAACCATTTTCAATATGCTTTTGTTAGCATCCTAGAAATCTTTAATCATCCATACTTCTATTGTCTATTCATTTCTCTGTGTTTAATCATAGAACCAGGTTATTGGATCCAGCAGGATTGAATAATATGGGAAAAATCACATACTCATATGCATTGGCCCCCTACAAATCCATACACTGATTTAAAATTGTGGATAAGCTGAGACATGAAGACGACTTGCTTTCCCGTTCCAGTTTTACAACTGGATCATGAGATCTATGACTTGATTCAGAACTTAGTTACTAACCTGCAAAACTGGGAATAATATCCGTCTTCTAAAAAAGCTGTGAAAATTTTAATTGAAATAACACGTGATGGAGGCATAAATTCATTTCTCTCATCTCAGATTCACTCTAGGAAACACATGTTTTGAATTGAAAGCTATAGAAAACCAACCTTTCAATTTCTTAAACTTTTAATCTCTCAATCAGTTGAAATCATATGTCCACAGAAAAACTTGCACACAAATGTCCACAACAGCATCATTCATAACAGTGAAAAAGTAGAAATAACCCAACTATCTATCAATCGATCAATAAATCAAAATGTGGTATGTATATATAATGCCATATTATTTGGCAATAAAAAGACATGGTTGCAACATGAAGGGAATATACAACATGGAAGGAATAAAAAAACATGTTAAGTAAAAGAAGCCAGTCACAAAAGACCATGTATTGTATGAGTCCATTTCTATGAAATATTGGTAACAGCCTAATCTATGTACATTAAATGTAGGTTCGTGGTTGTCTATGTCTGGGTAAGCTGGGGGAATAGTGGCTGCAAATGGGTAAGGGGTATCTTTCTGAGGTGACGAAATGTTCTAAAATTGAAAATGGTGATGGTTGTACAAGTCGGTAAATAATACTAAAAACTACTGAGCTGTAGACTTTAAAAGGATGAATTTTATGGTGTGTGAAATATATCTCAATAAAGCTGTTATTTTAAAAAGTTGGCACAAGTAGCAGAAGTCCAGCAGTAGATATCTATGAGAGAACAAGAGGAACAAAGCATTAAAATGATAGATAGACACAAGGTGGTAGCTGAAATGGTTTGAGAGCAGTAGTGAAATAATTTTTTTTTTTCCAGAAAAAATAGGCACAGATGAAGGGTATGTATGTTTTGGGGAAAGAGGTTGGTGGTACATTATAGGGATGTAGCTACAGGATTGATGATGTGGAAGAGCAAGAAAACACTGCCTATTACACTCTTTAATATGTTTAATATGGAAAAAGGATTATGTGTATACAGATGTATTTGGTAAAGTGCTATGCTCACTTTAAAAGGTATTATTGTTCTCTTAGCAATAGTCAGGAAATTTTTAATAGTCTCCAGCTGAATTCTTCTTACATCTGTTGTAGTAGCTGTTCCTTCTCTACTTTCCTCAAGTATTCAAATAGAACCCCCAGTGTTTTATTTTATAACAGAGAAAAATGAGCAGGATGCTTACATCTAGCCATCCTGACACGATGATAGTTTGATTGAATCAGCAGGAAAAAATTAGACACGTTAAAAATAAGCAACACAAAATAAAAGTGATAATTGCTGAAACCATAATCAATAAACCCTACAATAAATTAAAAATGTACTTAAGAATTAAATCTTTTTAAATAACGCTGAATATTATAGATATTGACCCTCAAAAATTAGATGTCAGAGATACAATCAGCATAAATGAAATGGGCATTGATGCAAACTATATACAGTAAAATTTAAAGTTGACAAAAAATTAAGACTATGATAAAATTAAGATCTGCAATTTGTGACCTTAGAAAATTGATCTTGTTAGAATTAATGGCTACACATGAAAATGCACATTTTCACTATCTGTAATCTATATGATATATATGATTGGACAGGATCTACTTAAAGAATGAAATTTTCATTATATAATTTACATGAAAATTAATAAATACCAATAAAAATAATTCATTAAAAAATTTAAAACATGAAAAAGAATTGTGAACATTTTAAGAGCACTTGATAGAAAATTGATCAAGGAACTTTTTGAAAAATTTACATCTGTCAACTTGTTTATACACATAAATATAGAGCCAAAGTATCTGAGAAGTTAAAAATGCGTCAAAATGGCAGAGTGAAAAAAAATATCTGTTACTTTATATAGAAACCGTATGGGATAATGGTTAAAAGCTCAAATTCTTTTTTTTTAAATTTTATTGACATATAATTGTTTTACAATGTTGTGAAAGCTCAAATTCTGATGTCAAATAATCCTGAGTCTAAAGCTTTGCTCTACCAAACATGTGACCTTAAATAATTACTTAGCCCTTCCAATCCTCAGTTTTCTCAGCTGCACTATGGCAGTAATACATTATTTATCCCATACTGTAGTTATGGATATTAAATGACATACTTGAAATAAAGTGCACAGTGTAGTGTCTGGTATATAATGAGCTTCCTACTTTGGCTAAATAGACAGTTACCATTAGACGTAATGTTTATTAACTTCCTGTCTTTCCACTTTAAATTTTTTAATATATTCAATCTCCCTCTCTTCCACCTTCTCTGAGTAAGAAATTTCTCTCTCTCTTTCCACATTAACCTTTTTCCAGTACCTTAATTCAAACTTCCTTACTTTTTTTAGGACATGGTTCAATCATTTGGCCCAATTTCTAAAACCAGAGAAATTTGCTGTTCGTTTTCTTATTCACACTATAGCTCCTGTAATATGCAGGAATATAGTTTCTTATTATATGCTATTATAATTATATAATTTTTAGAGTTTGAGTAGACTCACAATCTATCATAAAGAGTCTGCTACGTAATAATACCCAATTTCTTTATATGGTGTTCAAAGATCCGTTTTTGTAATTCTATCCTCCCAAACAGACCAATAGAGAAAACAACTATTTCTAAATGTTCCTAAATGTCAACTCTTTGGAGTCTGATGATAGCTCTCATGCATTAGTTAAGTGTTTTCTTTCCCAGGATAAATATTGCCAGTTCTTACAGAACACAATTTTAAGATAACCCTGGTAATTATCTGGAAGTACTTGGGTCTGTGAATATCCTTTAAAAACGTAACGGATAGATCTGACCACCACAGGTTTGAGCACTGGGTACAGAAGTTATATTTTGAGTTCCTACTATTGCTTAGCAATGTGCTACTCTCAGTAGAGCATCTTATAGTATGTAGTACTAATTTAGTGGATGAGGAAACTGAGTCAGAGTTAAATAACTTCTCTAAGATCTCGCAAATGGCCAGATTCAAAGTCAGATCTGTCCAATGCCAAAGTCCATGTACTTTTTTATACCCAACTGCCTCCTCTATTCTAGGCACTTTCGCTCTATAAATGCAATCTGTACATAGCATTAGTATTTTTTAATGTTAACAAAACTTAAATTCTTATTTTTAATGTTGAAACAAAAAGCAACTATTTCTCTTTTATGATTTACTTTCCTCAATGTAGATTTCTATGTTTATTTTTTGAAATCGAATTACAGCTTTTGGCATCATTCCTGGATAGATATATACATAAATGTAAATGTTTGTGTTTGAAAACACACATACGTGTACAATGTATGTATGTATAGATGTGTGTGGAAGACGTGTGTATATGTTTTGTTCTGAGGTATACACACATATCTCCATGTATGTACATTACTGTATATATAAAACAAATACATATATGCATTGAAACATTACTTTCTTGGTGTTTCTTAATATCTTCTAGATAAATGAAGTGATTAAATCAAACTTCTGCTTTGAAGAAATAAAATCTGGTACTTTAAACACTAATAAGAAAATGTGCTATAATTAAGTAAAATAATTTTCTAATTTTTCTTTGCATTTAAATGAAGTGAAAATTCTGAGATTATAAATCAAAACACGTCCTATTCATTAACAGCCTGCAAACTTATTTTTAAAAATCTGCCTTTAAATGCTTTCTTAAAAAATGTGTCTAAAATCTAAATGTCTAAATATCTTAAGTATTTTAGAAAAATTAACATATTTCTCAAGATTATTCACATAAATTTATATGACCAGTGGGCACAATATTTTTCTGAGTGAGTGCTGAATAATATTTCAAAATGGTATATAGTAATAACACTTCTCCATGTCAAAATATGGCAAAAGATATATATATATATATATATATATATTTTTTTTTTTTTTTTTTTTTTTTTTTTTTTTTTTGCGGTACTCGGGCCTGTCACTGCTGTGGCCTCTCCCGCCGCGGAGCACAGGCTCCGGATGCACAGGCTCAGCAGCCATGGCCCACGGGCCCAGCCGCTCCGCGGCATGTGGGATCCTCCCAGACCGGGGCACGAACCTGCATCCCCTGCATCGGCAGGCGGACTCTCAACCACCGTGCCACTAGGGGAGCCCAAAAGATATACTTTTAAAGATGAAAACTCTAAAAGAAATTCTACCTATTTTCTCACACATATGATATATCTATTCTAAGTGAATTTTTAGCCCTTTAAAAACCTGTATATAAAGAAATAATTCTGAACAAAAAACTTTAATGACATTCATTAATTTTTCAGTATTATTTTGTCTAGTATTAATTTTCTGATGAATTGGGAATATTAAAATGGTCCTGTTAATTAAGATAAACACTATTTTAATTATAAATTTCAATCAAATATTAATTTATTATCTATTACTATCTCTGGTAATTATTCTGGGAACAGGCCCTCTATCTAAATTATTTTAGACAGTTAGCGGGAAGTCAAAATTTCTTCCTGAGTCTTTTGTTGTTGTTTTCAGCTTGAAATAATTCACATGCCAGAGACATTTTGGGGTGATAAGTTTTGCTCCCCTATAAGACCTTTATCAACCATTCTACTTAAAGGTATAATGAATCCTTAGAGAGTTAATATTGTTACACACTCACAAACACCCACATATACATACAAACTTTCACACCTTTCAGGAGTCCTGAAATAGCTTTTTATATATATTTATATTTTATGCTGTCAATGAATCATAGAACTGAACTTCAAATTCTCCTCTTTTTTCTATATAGTTTTTCTAACAACTGTGTTAGAGCCTCTCATTTATTCATTTATTCAACAAATATTTATTGAGTGTCTACTATACATGAGCTGACATGTAATTTATCATGCAAACCAAGACACTTTCGAGAGTTAAGGAGGTGTTATGAACAATCATGTCAGGTCATCAGGCACAACACAGGACTGTCCAGGCAACTGGGGAGTAAGGGAATTCAGTCAAACCATATGCTAGTCACAAGTCAGACATTCCTGCTCTTGTGAACCACACAGTCTAGCAGATAAGTTAGACCCAAATCAAAAAATAAATTAAAAAAAAAAGTTCCATGTATCAAGGAAATAAATGTGATGCTGAGTTGTGGAATGGGGTGGTGAGTGTGAGGAGAGTTGGGGTGATCAGATCATTCTCCGGAGGTAAAGTTTAAACTGAGATATGAAGGATGAGAAAAGGACTGATGGTGGAAAGCAAAGGGTGGGGCAGGATTCAGAGGTAACCTGTTGGAAAGATACTTCCAGGCAGAGAAAATCATACATGCTGAAGTCAGAAGGAAGACAGCCTAAAGACCTGAAAGAAGTCCAGTTGGCCTTGAGAATCATACAGAAATAGTTTCAGAGGCCAGGAACCAGATTATGCAAAGTCTTTAAAGATGTAGCAAGAAGTATGATTTTTTATTTGATTGCAACGTAGAGCCTTTAAGGAGAGAAATGACATAATCCAGCAGGCATTTTGCTCTGGCTGCTTTATGGAACACAATTTATAAAGTTAGGGATAAGAGTTGGAGGATGTCTGCAGTTGTATTTCAGACTAACGATTATAATGATGAGCCAGACAAGGATATTGGCATGAGATGGGGAGAAATGTACTGACTCAAGATTTGGGGGGTAGAATTGAACAGATTATATATCTAGAACTTTGACCTCCAACATACTCTGAACTCTGGGCTAATATTTAAAACTGTTTTTTTCTTTTTAAGGATGTTGGGGGTAGGAGCTTATTAATTAATTTATTTTTGCTGTGTTCTGTCTTCGTTTCTGTGCGAGGGCTTTCTTTAGTTGTGGCAAGCGGGGGCCACTCTTCATCGCGGTGCATGGGCCTCTATCACGGCCTCTCGTTGTGGAGCACAGGCTCCAGATGCGCAGGCTCAGTTGTGGCTCACGGGCCTAGTTGCTCCGCGGCATGTGGGATCCTCCCAGACCAGGGCTCGAACCTGTGTCCCCTGCATTAGCAGGCAGATCCTCAGCCACTGCGCCACCAGGGAAGCCCAAAACTGTTTCTAAAATATCTTTAACATGGATATTTTCTAGGTCCATCAAACTCAACAAATCCAAGACTAAACTCAAGATAATGTTCTCAAAACCCCTTTGTCCCCACTCTGGTATTTCCTACTCAGTAGTGATTTCCCCACTGAATTCAAAGAAGAAACCAGAGTTACATAAAAATATCCCCTCCCTCCACTTAACCACATTCAAATGACCATGGATTCCTGTCAGTCTTATTCTCTACATTTCTGAAATGCAGCCTTCTCTTTGTTCTTCACCCTTGGCATTACATCCTTTATCTATGTTGTGGAAATTATACTTTATCAGCAGCAATTTCAAGGAAAGAAATATTGAGTGTGTCTTCAATCACACATTCTAATTTTTCTCCTGTCTGCATGCAACTGGCTGTAACAGTTGGAGCTAACTCTGTAGTTGAAAGGTCTGGAAAACACCATTTTCTTTCTCTCAAAAGCTCAGGGCATTGCTTTTGATCTTTGTTAAAAGATAGGAGTCCACTGCTAGTCAAGTTGTGCCTCCTTGATTTTTCTTTTTGTTATATTATATATTAATATAAAGCCATAATACTTAGCTTAGAAACACATAATTTGGATGCTCTCTATCCTGGTATCAGAATCACATTGGTTTTTCCTCTCCAGACCCTCTGAATCTACTAAACCATAATAATTCACGCTCATCTAAAAGGAAAATAAAAGCTATATGTGTTTACCTGGCAATCAGCTTTACATTTTTTATATTCCCTTAAACAAGTAAAATATACATCTGGATGGTTATGAGTTCGGTGACAAAAGGGGAAGTATATTTGTATTAATGTGTTTATGCTATATATTTGCAGACGGAAAATAAACTTCAGGACAAATCATTCAATTTATTACATAGACTTTCATAAAATGCATGTAAGTGAAACCCATTTTTGTTTTACATTTGCAAATAAACTACTGCTTTAATGTTTCTCTCCTTTGAGAAATATGTACTTTTAGATTCCCCTCTGCTCTCATAAAGAACATATATATTACACTAAAAAAAATAAACTTTATAGTAGAAACTATTTTTCTTTACAGCAAATATAAAGTTTTCTCAAAACAATATTCCACTGGCAATCAAAGACCTTTTTGGTTCTAATCTCTGGATAAGTCTTTGCATTTTCTATTTTCTAATGTAAAAGGCAGAGATCAATCAGAAACTTCAGAAGAAGGGATGAAGGCAATTCAACTGGCACTGAGAGAACAAGTTTAGGTAAATCATTTTAAAGACTGGCCTGATAGTATTAAAACTTACAGGCAATAAAACTAGAGCATTTCGTTAAACATGTATATTCCTTAGGTCAAACTAGGACTAAAGAACCAGGGAAAGAGAGCGTACCATTGGACTGACGTTTATAAAAGCCTGGGAACTTAATTTAAATGGTACCTGATGAAAGCCCCTGATGCAGTGTCTCCCACTAAAATGACTTGGAAAAAACTTAGGGGAAATACAAGACAAAAATTCACACCACCACTAAATTCTAGTGATGCTCGAAAACTTGCTCCCAGTATTAAGGAGAGATTTCCTGTGATTACAGGGCCAATGGGCTGGGCTAAGAAACACAACCAATAACCGGCATGTTTAGCCAGAGGAAATAGAATAAGGGTGTTAAAGTAACATGAAAGTAAGATACATTGGGAGTTCCCTGGTGGCCTAAAGGTTAGGATTCCACACTTCCACTGCTGTGGCCAGGATTCAATCTATGGTTGGGGAACTGAGATCCTGCAAGCCATGCAGCATGGCCAAAATCAAACGTAATATGCATTGTTTTCTCAAGACCATTGTCTCTTCCCTAGTTCAGAAATAGTAAGTCCATATGAATAGCAAACCCAGCAGCCACCCATTACTGTATGAGCATTACTACTTAAAGAGTAACTTAACTCTTTTCCCAAACAATGGGCTTTATAGTTTAATGGGCTGTTTTGTTTTGTTTTGTTAATGGAATGTGGGTAAAATAGATGAAGGTGGTCAAAAGGTACAGATTCCTCGTATAAAATAAATGTCATGGGGAATATAATATATAGTATGGTGACTGTAGTTAATCCTGATCATATATTTGAAAAAAACAAACAAACACTATTTTTCTTCAACAATTCCAGGAAGCAACTGAAAAACCTGGCAGTAAGTTTATGAGATGAAAACTTGCAGAAGTTCATTTTACCTTGGGAGATGTAGTTCCCCAAATGGTAAATTTGGGGAAAGGAAGAAGTGAAAGAAGAGGATTGTAGTTTTCACCAATTCAAAAAACCAACATATCATAGAAGCAAGTTATTTTGATTAGAAGAAAACACCACATAGTCTAAAACATGTAGATGAAGTGTCTCATAGACACTGAGAGTGGGGAGAAGAGACGTGCATCACCCTGCCTTTCAGCTAAAAGTCTGAGGAAGTCATTTGAGTAGAATCAAGGGCAAAAAATATATTATGATTATCATCAAACAACAGGTTTGCCTTCTAAAGTAGACAAATAATTGGAAAATAGATAACATGGTTCTAATATATTGTGTCTGCCTGTAATTAAAGCCCCATGTATTTTTTTGGGGGGAGGGGGGTTGTGACACGTGTTCATATTTAAAACAAAATTTTCTCAATGTTTTTGTCAAACAGACCCCATTAGAGCACTGCTTTTGTTTTTCTTAAGTTTGTTTTTCCCTTCTGAGAAGATCTCTTCACAAGCAAGGGCACCAAAAGCACTTCTTTTTGGTGAGTCTCTTAAAAATACATCATGAGAGAATTTTCAAACACTGTGAGTTGACCCCTCTTGGCACTCATGATGTCTCTCATTATCAGCATTAAAACATTATCCATGGCTGGTTAATTCCTCAACTTTGATAAAAGTCTACCACAGAATATCATTGCCCAACTTTATTTGTTGATCACTGGACACGTTTTATTGGTTATTATTTTACATTATTTCTACTGGGTTTTCTTCTCCCTGTTAACAGGCTTCAGTCGTCACTAGCTCTTTAAAAGCGCCATGATCAAACCCACTTATAATAACGGTCCTTTGCCACACCTGGCCTTGTCTCTCTGCCATGCTTTCAAAAGACTCTACTGCAGTGAGCATGCATCAGAATCACCTGGAGGGCTTGTAGGAACACAGGCTGCAGGGCATCAACCCCACAGTTTCTGAGTGGTAGCTTCGGAGCTAGGCTGAGAATTAACATGTCCTAACAGGCTCCCAGGTGATGCCAATACTGCTGATCTGGGACCTCACTCTGAGACTCAGGGCTCCACCAGCGTGCCTTGTGCCTCATGCCTTGTATTCTTTGCCAATTTTCACAGCTAGAGCCACTTAACATGTTGATTCCGCCCCACGCACGTAATAAGGAATACAGGCCTTTCATTGGTTCAGTACGACACTTGGCTTTACGGCGGGTTTGACGTGGTTAGCAGAGCTGAGCCTTTGCTGAGTTCCCCAGCTCCCATGCTTCATCCCCTTCTGGATTCCTTGCTGGGCCCGCTATTTCCTTTGGGACTAGGATACTTTGATTTCCCTTGCTCTGTACCTTCTAGAAGCTGAAGATGAACAGGTAAGTTCAATGGGAATCTACCTGGTTGCCTTTTGGACGTTTGTGACCGTATGCTTACCTTGACGGTGATTTGCCTGCACTGAATTCTTTCCATTGCTTGTTGTTAAGACTTTGAAGTTTGTCTTTTCTGTGCCAGTGAGTCCAGTGTCCTGGGTCTGGTGTTCCCGGACCTGACTTCATATACCCCAGGCTACCTTCTTCTCTGCTTTTTAAACATGGATTATTTATTCAGTTGAACAACATTGTTGCGATTTCTATGTCTTCTGCCCATTCTTTCCCTTTCTGGATTTCTGTGTGTTTCCAGCCCTCTCAACCCCAGGCTCCATCTTCCTCACACTCTAAGACTCAGTGGTGGCTTGGTCTTTTTTCTCTATGAATTATTACTCTTCTGGTAATATCATGTTCCTTGGCTAGAAGGTTCTAATGCCACCTACATGCATGACTTAGATACAAGTAAATCAACTGTATTTTTTTCCTTTTTAAACCTATGCAAAGTATATTCTGAGGATCAGTGGCTTTCAGCATGTTAAGTGAGCTTGTTGAAATTCAGAGCTTCAGGCCCCATCTCAGATGTACTGAGTTAGAATCCATGGTGCAACGAGAGCCCCAGGTGATTTTCATGCACATAGACGGTATGGCATCTACAGGATGAACTGCTCTCACCTGAGATTAATTGTGACTCTCAACCTTGCCAATCACTGTTTTTTTCAACTTCCTTATGGCCACTGTGTAATTTTACAAACCTGTGTTGAGTAAGTTCCCCCTGACAATGTGAACTGTAACCAACAACCCATGATTCTGCAGGAACCCAGAATCTCTCTGTGTACATCTCACATTTGTTGTTTCTTGGTATATCTTTTGTACAAGGTCTTTTCAACTATGTCAGTATACTAAAGGAGTATTTCTTCATGCTTTTAGCCATGATCTGATGTGGGCTTGGATGACAGGCAGCCTGAGGGTCCAGAGTGGATGGGTACAACTCAAATTCAACAATAAATTTTAGGTGCTTAATGTAATGCTGGCCCACAGTAGGTGACCATCCAAACATCTCTCATCAGCATTTATTATGGAGAAGGTGTTGAAAGTATATCAGGCTGGGTTAACTAACTCCATCCCAGAGCTGCTGTGGTGGGTAGGGCTAGCAGTACTGGTCTGGACAGTGACCAGTGAATGGCCTTGTTGCCAGAAACCCATCCCTGAAGGAGCAGGTCTCCAGCCAATGACTGAGTCCAAAAGTCATGTCCAACCAGTGCAGGGAGGAGGCTAATAAGACATATCCAGAGTGTCAGAGCCTCAGTCAAGACTGCCTACATTCAGGATGGGACTTACAGCCCCAAGAGGAGGAAACTGCCACATTAACCTGGAGACTCAGGTGGACAGGCCCTTATTCACAAGCAGTGCCATAGAAAAAACATGGGTTCGAGAATCCAAGCTGGATTTGTGTGACCATGAGTAACTGTATCCTCAGATGGTCTTCCTAGGCAAATGAAAATGCATGTCCAGGGTCTAATAGAGGACTCAAATAGTAGATGCTTAATTAAATGGTAGTTACCATTATGTTTATTATAGAGGAAATCATATTTTTATGTGAGCCTATGGACCTCAGGGCTGCTCCTCGTTCTTTGAATTCTGACTCAATTGGTTGGAGGGTTGGATTGCTAGTGTAGTATCTTGTTCAGGATCTGAGCAGATGGAAGCATGCATGCTCAAAGCACAAGTGCTTAGCTAGATATATTAGAGGACTTTTTTTTTTCCTTTTTTGTTCTCTTGCAATTTGATGAATATCTTTAGTGTTGTGTTTGGATCCCTTTTTCTTTTTTGTGTGTATATCTATTATAGACTTTTGGTTTGCGGGTCCCATGAGGTGGAAACATTACATAGGAAGAGTAAAAAACAAAAATTATAGGAAGAAATTAGACCCATTCTTAGATTTATTCTGAACAATTTTTATATTCAATGGCTATATTTATAAGAGCTTCAAGACAGGAAAATAAAATTATATGCAAAGTATGGTATAATAAGAAATATAGATGGTCTTTGTCCCTGATTCCTTGCACACAACTCCTAAAGTCCTTGGAATTTCTTGAATGATAGTACTTTTTGTTACTCATAAGGAGTGCTTTTGAGCTTTTTTTTTTTTTTGCGGTACGCGGGCCTCTCACTGTTGTGGCCTCTCCCGTTACGGAGCACAGGCTCCGGACGTGCAGGCCCAGCGGCCATGGCTCACAGGCCCAGCCGCTCCGCGGCACGTGGGACCCTCCCGGACCGGGGCACGAACCCGTGTCCCCTGCACCGGCAGGCGGACTCTCAACCACTGCGCCACCAGGGAAGCCCTTGAGCTTTTTTTAGTTTATGCTAATGAGGCAATTTAAGGTGGAGGCCTCTGGATAGTCTTTGGATGGGGCTGGTCACAAGAAAAAGCAAGTGATCAGAGGGTTGGAACTTTCAGCCCCACCCACTGACCTCTGGGAAAGGGTGAGCTGCAGATTAAGTTCTATAAAAACTCTTGAACAAGGAGCTCTGATGAGTTTCTGGGTTAGTGACTGCACTCACACATGACAAGAGGGTGGCACATTCCAATTACATGGGGACAGAAGTTCCTGTGCTTGGGACCCTTTTTGATCTCTTCATCTGGTAGTTCACATATATTCTTTATAGTGTCCTCTATAATCAAGTGGTGAATGTAGGTAAAAGTTTCTCTCAGTTCTGTGAGTCACTGCAGCAAATTAACTGAACCAGAGGAGGGAGTTGTGGGAACCTCTGATTTATAGCCATTCTGTCAGAAGCACAAATAACAACCAGGACTTGTGATTGGCATCTGAAGTGGGGGAAATCTCGTGAGACTAAGGCCTTAATCTGTGGGATCTGTTGCTAGCTCCAGGTAGATAGTTTTAGAATTGCATTAAATTTGTAGGACACTCAGTCAGTGTCCACTGAGAATTGGAGAATTGCTTGGTAGTGTTTGAAAAAAACATAACATGTTGGACAAAGGAACCAAATTTCCAGGAACCACACTGATTTCACACAAATTACAGCACCAAATTTTAGAAGAAAATGGAATGTTATAAACAGGTTTGGGAGAAAAAGAATAGAAACAAACATTTTAGAATCAGGCAGATTTCCTTTCATGTATAGAAGAACAACAGTATTATCACATACACAGGAACAGAAAACCACTCAAGCACTGTTTAAAAATATTTAGTTGAAGACACATGTCAGTCCACCTAAAACATCAATCCATCTGAGTGAGTAAGTAATGGAAGGCAATGGATATAAACTGTTTTGTGAGATTACTGAAATCAGCTAAACATGTTTAAAAAAAATTGCGATACAGCTGTCAAAAACTATTCTTGAAAATAAAGATTTTAAAAATGAACACCAAAACTCTCAATATAAATCCTGAATGATATGAACAAAGCCTAAAAACTTGGAGGTTCCTAGATAAAGTTGGAAAAAATGTTGGTTGAATAGACATGAATAGTGTCGTTTGTTAGCATATCACCCCCCAAAAAAATTCAGTAATTGCTCCATGAATCATCCATTATAAAGAAAAACCATTATTTATACTTCTGAAAATTGGAAATGTGAAATGCCCAATTATTATGGGATAGCTAAAGAAATTATGGTACATACATTTGATAAAGTGTTATATAGCCATACAAATCATAATTTAGAATATTTAATGACTTGTGTATATGCAAATGGATGGTAGAAAAAAATTAGGATACAAAGATGTCTATGCAAGTTTATACTAGGTTTGATTAAACATTTTACCTGTGTACACATTTATTTATAGATGTATACATCACTCAAAATAATTCTAAAATTTTTCTTGTACGGAAATACTTCGGGGGCATTAACTTGCATTATAATAATAGATATACTAACAATTTTATTAATGGAAACTTCTGCTATAGTTTTGAATTTTAATGATGTGCTATTACAGTTACATACAGTAGATAATGAATGGATATCTTGCTGTTAGACTAACAAAAGTATACTTTGCATCGATACCTGGGAATTTGTGCTGCAATATCCGCATTCAACATTTGATCATTTCTGAGATAAATGTTCATATAAGCATAAAATGGGTAGAGATTTTCAAAATAACCTTGGGAGTCAATTTTTAACAAAACAAAAGTTTTTGTGTAGAATAGGTAGTTTATGCATAAACATAATTGGCTATATATGTGCGTGTCTCGTGCTAGTAGAAACCTGTAAATACAGAGCTGCTTGTGTATGTTATATATGAACATGTAGGGGGGAAACTGAAAAGATTTCCACTTAAACATGAAAGATCAGATACAAAATGTATCATCACATGCTTCCAAACATCACATGCTTCCAAGACATTAAAACACATACACTCAAGGGCTTCCCTGGTGGCGCAGTGGTTGAGAATCTGCCTGCTAATGCAGGGGACATGGGTTCGAGCCCTGGTCTGGGAGGATCCCATATGCCGTGGAGCAACTGGGCCTGTGAGCCACAACTACTGAGCCTGCGCATCTGGAGCCTGTGCTCCGCAACAAGAGAGGCTGCGATAGTGGGGGGCCTGCACACCGCGATGAAGAGTGGCCCCCACTTGCTACAACTAGAAAAAGCCCTTGCACAGAAATAAAGATCCAACACAGCAAAAATAAATTAATTAATTAATAAACTCCTACACCCAACATCTAAAAAAAAACACATACACTCAATACATACATGCACACACACATGAATTTTAAAAATGAAACTATAGTAGAGATGACAACAAGAATTTGAAGTTAGAATTTTGATAAACTAGTAATAAATAACTTATCAGACTTGAGAAAGAGGAATGCTAAGGGTATAATTATTTTTTCCTTTGCAGAATCCTGGAAAAGCCCAGGAATTAGACATAGCAGGTATCACTGGTGGTAGGGTTGGGTGGTTCTGTAAAGCAGGATTGGTTGAAGGTCTGATTGAGAAGCACTTGCATATACAGACAGAAAATGGGACGTTTACTGTGGAGAAGCTGATCCAGAGGAAATCTGGATTTTGAAAAACCAGAGCTGTGGGGGAAAAAACCAAAAGAAGAGGGGAACTAGGGAAAAAACATCCTGAGCAGAGACATCCCACTCTGGCTATCAATGTACAGCTAAGTAACCCCATCCATTTGAGGAATAGCTCCAACATGGAAGGCCAGACAAAAAGAATAACATATTGAAAAGGAAGATGAAGAAAACAGAAATACAGGAAATCAATATAAAGTTTTAAAACAAAATGCTACAAGGAATATTCTCAAAAGAGCTTTAGGAAATTAAAATATGGTAGCAAAAATTTACAAATCAATAGAAAGATTGGAAGATAAATTTGAGGAAATCTCTCAGACTATAGAGCAATAAAGCAAAGAGAAAGTAAGCATTTTGAAAAATGTGAGGTTGCAAAGTGTTATGCCCTTGACTATTTTGGGGAAAGCTACTGAGAAGAGAACATATCTGTTAAGAGAGTATGATGGTGCAATAGTGATAGGTACTATAAACAAAGGAGAGAAAAAAAGGTGATTATTAAATTCATGGAGACTAGAAAGTTGTATAAGACAGGAAATGTAATCATAATATACTAGTTTAACCACCATTAAAATTTATATGATAATAATGTAAAGAATGACTATGGAATTAAATATAATTGTAATATAGCCATATAGAAAGGATGGGATAGAAGGTACGTATTAGGCCAGGAAGTCAGCAAGCTATGTAAGAAAGCCAAATATTTTTGTTCATATTTGGAAGTGAAAGATAATCTACGAAACTTAATTGTAAAGAAAAAAAAGTATTATATATATGGAGATAAATATGACAAGAAACAGCTGAAAGAGTTTAAATTAACTGCACCTGGGAAATTGCAATGGGGATTGTGAAACAATGAAAAATTGATTGCTATTTTTATAGAATTTATAGAACTATTTGATTTTAAAAGTATAATTATATAAAACTTTGATTTAAAAAAGTGAAATTTAAAAATGACACCTAAAAGAAACAAAATAAAACGTTAACAAGAGGTATATCCAGGTGGTCAGATTATGAGTGTTTTTAATTTTCTTCATTATACTTCTCTGGATTATGAAACTATCCTTCAATAACCCTGAATTACTATTATAAACAGATTAAAAAGACAGAAAAAACTGAGGAAACTCAACAATTGTGATTAAAAATAACTTACTGTTAGCAAATTTTTAAGTTAAAAAGATGACTAATTTCTTAAAATATATATCTTGATATTTAACATATTTTATGAGAATTAATATGCATGTAAAGGAAAAAGGCCTCACTTTTTATCAGATATTTTAATGACTGTTAACACTTAAACTTTGAAAATTGATTAGACAATATGAATAAATGGGTTTGACATCTTGTTAAAAAAGAAAACTCTTTCATTATAATTTTTCTTTATACTTTTTAAAAATGTTGAATATTAATCTCACTTCATCAGGTTTTCCCCTGCAAAACATAGACTGAAGTTATAAATGGGATTTCCCAGGCTTACTTCATTTTGACCATATGTTTAAGAGAAACTGTGCTTACTCACAAGAGACAAAAAGGGATGCTAAGCAAAAAAGGATTTGTTTGACATCTGAAATGTATTGCAAAAAGTCTCTTCCTATCATAAAGTAACATCTGCTCTCTGTGTAGTTCACACAACTTGTTACTAGATTGTCACGTAAAATACGACTGCCACGGCATTGCTTTTCCCACACACCAGTAAATACAATCATTATTGTCAAATGATACCATTAAATAAATTCTACCCAACATTTCTGAAACCAGGACAGTAGTCCTGGGATTAAATAAGAGTTTTATGGGTTCTTAAATTCATTTGGATCATACCCATAAAGTTTTTCATATTTCTCTCTGATTCCATCCCCCCTGAATTATGCTTAAAACACAGTAGATGCTAAACAAATAATTGATATTATATTTGGAAATAATATTATTTTTTATTTGGAAATATTAAGAATGTCTTGATTGGTCAGTAAAATAAGGTTTATTTAAGTTATTACCATCTTTAAGAAATACAATAGTGATTTCCACATTCTGTATTCATTGACCTTGATGGTAATCATTTGTTTTAGCTCCTATATTTCTAGCAAATAAACTTTTAATTATCCTGATCTAATAATTTTCCAAGTTCTTATAATAGTCAGGGATACAAAATCTCAAAATACCTCAGTAACCCAAGCCAGAGTTTTAAAATGTTCATAGCAAATTTATCTATTTTGTACAATTAAACTAATTCACTAATGTCACATGCACTTCAAACCTGGTCAGCTCACTCATTTGATCCTTATATAACTACTGGTCCTTTGATAGCATCTTTTCATCCTGGCATTATATTTCCTTTCTAACTTTCTTTCTAACACTGGTGTGGGAGAAGGTCTCTATCATTTAGTCTTTGACACAGTTGTAAAGGCCCATTGAGACCTCAGAACTTGTCTAAGTGGAAGTTAAAAAAGGTTTATTTCCTTTTTCTCAGTTTTACTGGTAATTCAAATATTTCATCTAATCACTTTAGTTCAATTTAGTACTTATAAAGTTTTTTTTTTTTTTTTTTTTTTTGTGGTACGCGGGCCTCTCACTGTTGTGGCCTCTCCCGTTACGGAGCACAGGCTCCGGACACACAGGCTCAGCGGCCATGGCTCACAGGCCCAGCCGCTCTGCGGCATGTGGGATCTTCCTGGACCGAGGCACGAACCCGCGCCCCCTGCATCGGCAGGTGGACTCTCAACCACTGTGCCACCAGGGAAGCCCAAAGTTTTTTTTTTTAATTCACTGTGATAAATGCTAAAAGATAAAGCTCTTACACTTAGGGAATTCATAGACTAGAACTGGAGATAGCAATATTCAAAATACTGAAGATTGTACAGTTTTCAAATACATATTAATTTCTGAATATATTACATTTTTAACTTTTTCCTGTGGAAATTTTCATGTAAACACAAAAGTAAAGAGAGTATTCTGAACCCCCAAGGGCTCATCTATCAGTTTCAATTCATATCAACATATGGTTAACTTTGCTTCATCTCTAAGATCCTATCCTTGCCATTCCCCCACCCTCAGTGCACCTCTGGATTATTTTAAAACAAATCCAAGGCATCATATCATTTCATCAGTAAATATTTCAATTTCTACCTCTAAGAAGTAAATATTCTTTTTTTTTCCTAACAAGTCTATTAACAAATAATAAAATATGCTTAAAAGAGCAAGAGCTCTAAAGCCGTATTATCCAAGTATCTTCATTACTTAAAAGAGAGATGAGGGAGAGAGAGACTGGTTGTGACTTCCATAGTCTGACTCCTGCTTTTATACGTGTTTTTGCAGATCTTAGATGGTGAAAAGAGGGCTTTCAGGCCTTCATGCTTCTAGTTTCTCTCACCCTGTATATTTTCAGTCTTGTGAGTGGTAATCCCTGTTCATACTCCTACCAGCCGCTTCCCAGTCATTTCCACTACAGTTCCTCCAGCTAGTAAATTATTCTGTCCTTTGGGCTTGACTCTGTTGTTTCATTTATTCATGAATTTGTTTAAGTGAGTGATTCCCTTCTAGGCTAATCATTCTTAGGGGGGGAAGAAAAGAAGCTCCTTGAGGGCAAGGACTGGGTTCTACTTATCTATATTCCATCAGAGACCAGATGAATAACTGACTTCAAAAAAGCACCCCATATATATTAACTAAAAGAATAGGCAAGACATAAACTTCTCTCTTAACTAAGTTTAATTCTCTAAGGGACAGGCCTAACTGGTTATACCTCACTTGGTACTTTGGGTACTCAATAAATTTCATATTATAATAATTCTGGGAAGGCAAGTCATCTATGTCAGACCACAGACAGGGATTAACCATGCTTTTTGTATTGCCCACTTCTCAGTGATTTTAGTATTTTCTTGTCACTGCCACAAAAGCCCAGACCTACTGTTAAAAATGGAAATCTGCCAACAGATTCTCTAATGTAAAAACACCTTGGCAGGTTTTGTGACAAAATACGATAACTTGAGATGAAGAAAGTTAACATTTTTTTTTCTTGTATTTTAAAGAGATGTACTAATTCTAGCAAAATTGTGATTGCATACTATTTTGGCAATATTTCAGGACACTGCTTTTACGATTTGCAGGAAATGAGAAAATCACAATGTCTATTCTTAATAATAAGATGAATTATGCCAGGAAAACACTAAAGAAAAATTATTGGTTAAAAGGCACAAATTTCCAATTATAAGGTGAATAAGTTCTGGGAATCTAACATACAGCATGGTGATTGTAGTTAATAATGCTGTATCATACACTTGAAAGTTGCTAAGAGAATAGATCTTAAATGTTCTCATCACAAAAATGAAACGGTAATTACGTGATGGGTTAGAGTTGTTAATGCTAAGGTGGTAATTATTTTGCAATATATGTGTGTCAAATCAACACGTTGTACACCTTAAAGTTACACAATGTTATATGTCAGATATGTCTCAATAAAGCTGGAAAAAAATCCAAGCTTAAGAAAAAAATGTTACCAACAAAACCACAAAGCATATACATTTAAGAAAAATGGCAAACTAAATGCCCCTGTGACAGCTAAATTAGGATCAATTAGAAAGAAAAACTGACAATAGAATAATCAGAACCAAGAATAGAAATTTAGGTAATATATCAAAAATTGTTTAAATTAAAATTAGGCATATTTCCTTTCTGTATCTTATATTTTAATTTCAAATTTTTTATAGAGTTTCCATACATGGTAAGTTATTTTACCCTGTGAAATGCAGTAGGGCTGATAGACACCCCTGTCAACATGATATATACAAAGGACTTTTTACAGAAACACACATATACATCCCTTTGGTAAGAAACATTATGTATCTTGAAAAATATAAACATACAGAATATCTTACTGAATTTTTACTTTAAGTTCACAACAAGAGAAATTATTCTATGGTAATGTAAAGTAGGCTGCTTGGTAGAAACTGATTTTCCATATATAGAGAATCATTATAATTGCCTTATTGATGAAGAAAGGGTGAGAGGGGCCTAGAAACTTGCTCATTTCCTCATCATTTTACATCATAGGGCCAGGGTAAATCTTGGGAAAATTTCCTGCTACTTAGTTAATTTTGTCCATTTATTAACTTAACAAATTTATTGAGGACTTCTCCATGCTGATTGTTGTGTCTTTCATGAAGGACATACAATGAAACTTTGCTCCTTAGTTCAGTGGGGATGAGAGTCATGAAAATAAGGGCATTAACCTGTGAGGGCAAGTAAAAGGAATAAACACACCTGTCTTGAAAGTACCATGGCTGTATTATAATTTCATGTAACAGTTTAGACAATACACTGAATAATTCTCCCACCCAACAAATATAGGTAAACTGTAGCACAGCATTGGAAATAGAGAGTAGAGGAAATTGTATACGGGCATACCTCAGAGACATTGTGGGTCCAGTTCCAGACCACCACAATAAAGTGAATATCACAATAAAGTGAATATTGCAATAAAACAAGTCACAGAATTTTTTTTTGTTTCATGGTGTGTGTAAAAGTTATGTTTGTACTATACTGTAGTCTATTAAGTGTGCAATAGCCTTATGTCAAACAAATGAGTATACCTTAATTAAACAATAATTTGTTGCTAAAAAATGCTAGCAAGTCTTAATCTGTGGCGAGTCTTAATCTTTTTTGCTGGTGGAGGGTCTTGCTTTGACGTTGATGGCTGCTGACCAGGATAGTGGTTGCTGAAGGTTGGGGTGGCTAAAGCAATGTATTAAAGTAAGACAACAAGGAAGTTTGTTGCTTCAAAAAACTTTTGTCAAAAGACAAAAGACCTGTATGCAGAAAACTGTAAGACACTGATGAAAGAAATTAAAGATGATACAAACAGATGGAGAGATATACCATGTTCTTGGATTGGAAGAATCAACATTGTGAAAATGACTATACTACCCAAAGCAATCTACAGATTCAATGCAATCCCTATCAAACTACCAATGGCATTTTCCACAGAACTAGAACAAAAAATTTCACAATTTGTATGGAAACACAAAAGACACTGAATAGCCAAAGCAATCTTGAGAAAGAAAAACAGAGCTGGAGCAATCAGACTCCTGGACTTCAGACTATACTACAAAGCTACAGTAATCAAGACAGTATGGCACTGGCACAAAAACCAAAATATAGATCAATGGAACAGGATAGAAAGCCCAGATATAAACCCACGCACCTATGGTCACCTTATTTTTGATAAACGAGGCAAGAGTATACAATGGAGAAAAGACAGCCTCTTCAGTAATTGGTGCTGGGAAAACTGGACAGCTACATTTAAAAGAATGAAAGTAGAACACTCCCTAACACCATCCACTAAAATAAACTGAAAATGGATTCAAGACCTAAATGTAAGGCCAGACACCATAAAACTCTTAGAGGAAAACATAGGCAGAACACTCTATGACATAAATCACAGCAAGATCCTTTTTGACCAACCTCCTAGAGTAATGGAAATAAAAACAAAAATAAACAAGTGGGTCCTAATGAAACTTACAAGCTTTTACACAGCAAAGGAAACCACAAACAAGACAAAAAGACAACCTTCAGAATGGGAGAAAATATTTGCAAATGAAGCAACTGACAAAGAAGTTCCAAAATTTACAAGCAGCTTATGCAGCTCAATATCAAAAAAACAACCCAATCCAAAAATGGGCAGAAGACCTAAATAGACATTTCTCCAAAGAAGATATAGACATTGCCAACAAACACATGAAAGGATGCTCAACATCACTAATCATTAGAGAAATGCAAATGAAAACTACAATGAGGTATCACCTCACACCAGTCAGAATGGCCATTATCAAAAAATCTACAAACAGTAAATGCTGGAGAGGGTGTGGAGAAAAGGGAACCCTCTTGCACTGTTGGTGGGAATGTAAATTGATACAGCCACTATGGAGAACAGTATGGAGTTTCCTTAAAAAGCTAAAAATAGAACTACCATATGACCCAGGAATCCCACTATTGGGCATATACCCTGAGAAAACCATAATTCAAAAAGAGTCATGTACCACTATGTTCATTGCAGCTCTATTTACAATAGCCAAGACATGGAAGCAACCTAAGTGTCCACGGACAGATGAATGAATAAAGAAGATGTGGCACATACATACAATGGAATATTACTCAGCCATAAAAAGAAACGAAATTGAGTTATTTGTAGTGAGGTGGATGGACCTAGAGTCTCTCATTCAGAGTGAAGTAACTCAGAAAGAGAAAAAGAAATACCGTATGCTAACACGTATATATGGAATCTTAAAAAAAAAAAAAGGTTCTGAGGAACCTAGGGGCAGGTCAGGAAAAAGACAGACACAGAGAATGGACTTCAGGACACAGGGAGGGGGAAGGGCATGCTGGGACGAAGTGAGAGAGTGGTGTGGGCATATATACACTACCAAATGTAAAATAGATAGCTAGTGGGAAGCAGCCGCGTAGTACAGGGAGATCAGCTCCATGCTTTGTGACTGCCTAGAGGGGTGGGCTAGGGAGGGTAGGAGGGAGATGCAAGATGGAGGAGATATTGGGAAGTATGTATATGTATGGCTGATTCACTTTGTTATAAAGCTGAAACTAACATACCATTGTAAAGTAATTATACTCCAATAAAGCTGCTAAAATTTTTTTTTAAATAAAAAAAATAAGTTATAAAGGATACCATATATCCATAAAAATACTCATTTTAATAGTGTTACTTTTATATTCTGAATTTTCATAATTAACACAGAAATGTTTTTCAAACATTTCAAACCCACAAAAATACAGGGTTAGCATACCTTTAAATTCACCTAAATTTTTTTCTTTCATATACAATTTGAAGTTTGAAAATAATAAAGATTAAATCTCTAAATATATTTACTGATATAAAATTGTACATTAAGATCAAATAAGATTTTTTTATGCAGTAGAGGTTACTTCCTTACTTCCTTACTATATGTATGTATGTATATTTGTGTTTATTTATTTATTTATATTCCTTCCAAGGTGGAACCTTGGCTCCTGGGGGTTCTTTGTAAGTTCCGTAGCAGTCTTCAGTGAACTGGAACATTTGAGATAATGGATTGTTTATACACTATAAATCTACTTTCAGTGAGCTGGGAATGTGGTAGATAATAGGTTGTTTATGATTTGCAAATCTGTTCAGTGAGCTGAAAATTTGTCAGATAATGGGCTGTTTATGAATTCTAAATCAATATTCAGTGAGCTGGAACTATGTTGGATAATGGGCTATGTATGAGTTGTAAATCTGTTTTCAGTGAACTGGAAACATGTTAGATAATGGGTTGTTTCTGAGTAGTAAATCTGTTTTAGTGAGCTGAATACATGTGAAGCAATGGGTTGTTTCTGAATTGTAAATCTGTTTTTAGTGAACTGAAAACCTGTCTAATAAAGGACTGTACATTATAAATCTGTTTTCAATGAGCATGAAATGTGCTAGAATAATGGGATCATTTTGACTAGAAGATTCCACTTTGCTTGAAACATGTCACCTAATAGATTAGGAGTGGAAGATCTATGTTCAGCGATATAGAGAATGATGCTACTGTTTACATAAGCATCTTAACTTTATTTTCAGCATGTTGTTCTCTGCTGAATAATGGTTCTACTAGATTATGGGTAATAGAGTGGAAAGCTACTAAAGATCTGTTTTCAGTGATGTGGAGCCAGACTAGTGTTTGAAGTAAAGTGAGATTTGTTAATTTTTAAGTTACCAAGTTTCCCTGGTACTCAGGAAATGCTATAAAATATAGAAGCCATGGGTTCTAGGTTAAGTGGACTTATATTCAAACGTAGGTATATGGCATACAAGAAACAGGGACTTTTCAACAAAGCAAACAGAGTGAACACTGCATTTAGCATGGGCTAAGATACAAAAGAAGATACCTGAACTCTCAGTGGGAAGAACAAATATAAAACAATAAAATATTAAAAAAGTGTCAAAATATATGCTCTAAGCCAAAAACAAACCAAAAATCTTTACGTTAGGGTTAAGAGACTAATCAGGAAATGGTCACTGGATGAGAGGCAGGTAAAAAATAAAAATTAACGAGTCAAGAAAAATATATTTTTTGATAACAGATTGACTTCCAATCTCTTATCCAACCTTTAAATATGCAAATTTTGTCAAATGATTTCATATTTATTGATAATTATTATCTGAGGTTTCAGGAATATTGGGGGAAATAAATGTAAATTATATTAGTAGTCATTATTTAAACTAACGCGTAATTTTTCAGTGTGATAAATGCTCCTGGAGTTCTTCAAAAAATATGTATTATTAGAAGTCTCTTAAAAATTACCATTCACTAATGTCCCATCCCCTTCCCTGAAATCAAACAAACTCCTGTTCTGTAAAGACGATTATTTTGTCAACTTTCAAAGCTATTTCTTCTAAGATTGGTCTTAATATTTATAAATAATGTGCTTATACCTCGGTGGTTTGAATTAATTCTAAACAATCTAGTTAGATACCTACATTTCTTTTATACTTCCAGTATTTTTACACGTCAATTGTGTTCTTCACTGTAGAGCCAAGTATTATACTAGGATATGTTTGCTTCCTTGTACTTTTGTTTTTCTTGTAGTTAAAAAGGATCTTTTTGTACTTGCTTCATTTTCTATGTACCTGTCTTTAATTCTTTATAAATGGTATATCAGTTAAACATAAAATTACATTCAAGATGCTCTTGGTTTAATTTACAGCAGGCGTTTTCTATGCCTGAGGCACAGTTTTTATGTTGGGACAAGATTTTGGTTGTTCATATGGGCTATATGAGATTCTCTTATATCCTGAAGACCACGTCTTTCTCTCTTGTTTTATTTCCTTCCTTTGCAAAATGCACATTCTTCTGTAGCTTTCTAAGAAAAGTACATCAGAATTAAATATTTGACCATTCAAGTCTGAAAATGTCTTTGCATTAATTAATAATTTGGCCAAGCATATAATTCTAACTTGAAATTTTTCTCCAAATTTTGAAAGCAGTACTCCACTAATGATGTTAAAAAGTTAAATTATATTCTAAGGCTTGTTCTTTAATATGTAATCATTTTTATTGTTTTTGTAGAGGCTCTTGAGTTTTTCTTCATATGCAGGGTTTGTTATTATGAATTTTTTAATTGAAGTATAGTTGATTTATAATATCATGTTTCAGGTACTCAGCACAGAGATTCAGTTATACATATATATATATAATCTATATGTATATATAATGTATATTCTTTTTCAGACTTTGCCCTTAAAGCTTATTACAAAATATTGAGTATAGTTCACTGTGCTGTACAGTAGGTCCTTGTTGGTTATCTAATTTATATATAGTAGTGTGTATATGTTAAGCCCAACCTCCAAATTGATCCCTTCCCCCCTTTCCCCTTTGGTAACCATAAGGTTGTTTTCTATGTCAGTGAGAATATCTTTCTGTTTTGTAAATAAGTTCATTTGTGTCTTTTTTTTTTAGATTCCATATAAAAGCAATATTATATGGTATTTATCTTTCTCTGTCTGGCTTACTTTACTTAGTTTGTTAATGTCTAGGTCTATCCATGTTGCTGCAAATGGCATTATTTCATTCTTTTTTATGGCTGAGTAATGTTCCATTGTATATACGTGTGTGTGTTTGTGTGTGTGTGTGTGTGTGTGTGTGTGTGTATATACCACATCTTTATATATACACCACTGTTGTGTGTGTGTGTGTATATATATATATATATATATATATACACACACACACACACACACATACACACAGACCACATCTTTATCCATTCATCTGTTGATGTACATCTAGGCTGCTTCCATGTCTTCAGTATTGTAAATAGTGCTGCAGTGAACATTGGGGTGCATGTATCCTTTCAAATTATAGTTTTCTCTGGATATATTCCCAGGAGGGGAATTGCAGGATCATATGGTAACACTACTTTTAGTTTTTTAAGGAACCTCCATACTGTTCTCCATAGTAGCTGAACCAGTTTACATTCCCACCAACATTGTAGGAGGGTTCATTTTTCTCCACACCCTCTCCAGCATTTATTGTTTGTAGACTTGTCAGTGATGGCCATTCTGACTGGAGTGAGGTGATACCTCATCATAGTTTTTTGCATTTTTCTAATAATTAGCTATGTTGGGCATCTTTTCATGTGCTTGCTGGCCACCTGTATGTCATCTTGGGAGAAATGTCTTAAATCTGCCCACTCTTTGATTGGGTTATTTGTTTTTTTGATATTGAGTTGCCTGAGCTGTTTGTATATTTTGGAAATTAATCCCATGTCAGTTGCATCAAAAAAATAAAATACCTAGGAATAAACCTTCCTAAGTAGGTTGAAACACCTGTACTTCAAAAACTGTAAGACACTGATGAAAGAAATTGAAGACGACACAAACAAATGGAAAGATATACTGTGTTCTTGGATTGGGAGAATCAATATTATTAAAATGACTATACTACCCAAGGCAATCTACAGATTCATTGCAATCTCTATCAAATTACCAATGGCATTTTCACAGAACTAGAACAAATTTTTAAAAAATTTGTATGGAAACACAAAAAACCCCAAATAGCCAAAGCAATCTTGAAAAAGAAAAACAGAGCTGGAAGAATCAGGCTCCCTGACTTCAGACTATACTACAAAACTATAGTAATCAAAATGGTATGATACTGGCACAAAAAATAGACATATAGGTCAATGGAACAGGATAGTAAGCGCAGAAGTAAACCCACACAGCTATCATCAATTAATCTATAACAAAGGAGGCAAAAATACACCATGGATAGAAGACAGTCTCTTCAATAAGTGGTGCTGGGAAAACTGGACAGCTACATGTAAAAGAATGAAATTAGCATATTCTCTAACACCATACACAAAAATTCAAAATGGATTAAAGACCTCAATGTAAGACGGGATACTATAAAACTCCTAGAGAAAAATATAGGCAGAACACTCTTTGACATAAATTGCAGCAATATCTTTTTGGATTTATGTCCTAGAGTAATAGAAATAAGAACAAAAATAAACAAGTGGGACCTAATTAAACTTAAAAGCTTTTGCACAGCAAAGGAAAGAATAAACAAAATGAAAAGACAGCCTACAGAATGGGAGAAAATATTTGCAGGATTTGTTATTTTATTTCTTATGCTAAACACTGAGATTTTACACTATGGAGATTCATGTCCCTTAGACCTGAAAATTTTCATTATATTTTATCACTTCTTTGTCATATATTGGATTTTGTATTGTCATATATTGGATTTTATGCATTAAAGTTTCAAGTCTATTATCTTTTTTCCTGACTTTCATCTATTTGTCATTTCTTCAGTTTTATAAACATTTTCACAACTGTATTTCCCAAATCTTCAACTGAATATTTTTTAAAAATTTCTATCATATATTTGATTTCCAAAAGACCTTTCTTGCCCACTGATTATTCTTTTTTAAAAAATTAATTATTTTGGCTGCATTGGGTCTTTATTGCTCTGCGTGGGCTTTCTCTAGTTGTGGTGAGCAGGGACTACTCTTGGTTGCGGTGCATGGGCTTCTCATTGCAGTGGTTTCTCTTGTTGCAGAGCATGGGCTCTAGGTGTGTGGGCTTCAGTAGTTGTGGCACACAGGCTCAGTAGTTGTGGCTCGTGGGCTCTAAAGCACAGCCTCAGTAGTTGTGATGCACGGGCTTAGTTGCTCCATGGCATGTGGGATCTTCCCGGACCAGGGCTTAAACCCATGTCCCCTGCATTGGCGGGCAGATTCTTAACCACTGCGCCACCAGGGAAGTCCTTGATTATTCTTTTAAAATAACTATTTGTTGATTTTATTGATGCATATCTTCTTGGAATGTCTTCATCACATTTTAAAAAGCTTCTACCATGCCCTGCTTATCCATTTTCTATAGCTAACTTTTTGTCATTTGTTTGGTTTTGGTTTCTCTTTTTCACTTTTGAGGCATTTCTCAAATATCTGGTGATATTTGGCTGTCTATTCATGCTTAAGTGTGAGTTATTAAGAAGATTAGAAGCTCTATGTCAAGTATGTATTTCACAGTAGGTGTTCAGGCCTTCTCTATAGGGAATCTCAACAGCAATATCTTGAGTTCTAAACTCTCAGACCAATCACTTTCCCTGGAGAAAAATTCTTCTATGTTCTGTGTGAGCTTATAGTCAACATCAGGTGTAGAGAAGTGAGACAGAACAAACTTGGAGACTTCAAATGTTTTGTTTTCAGCCCTGTCACCTCATTTCTGGAAAATCAGGACCTCAAGTCCACAGATTCACATATGTTCTTCAGGGTGAATGAGCTTACTTGTTGTTCCTATCCCTCCTTATAGTCACTTTTAATTTGAATTTCCTCTAATTTGTTAAGGCTTTTACTAAATTTTTGCCTGCTGTCTTCCAAATTTGTTTATAGTTCTCATCACTGTTTCTCCTTGTTTCTGTTTTTTCACTTTCTCACCATCTGTTTTTGTTACCTCCTACCTACCTTTCTTGCTATGAAACCCATTGCTTCTTGTCCTTTTCCATTATCAGAGGTAGAAGTTAACATAATCATTTCACATATGTAGTCTTATACAGAAAATATTGAAATCAAGTAGCAATCATTACTAAGAAATTTAAAATGGTAAATATTAACAGTTTAGTTATCTTCTCAAGTTTTATCTGAATATTTTTCACTTTAACAATTCAGTCGTACAGGCCCTAGGTCCAGAATGGTATTAACAAAAGTGCTAGAAAATATAAAATTAAAAATAGGAGATTAAAGCCCTCCACTTATGTTATGGGAAAATTGTAATTAGATCACTGGAAGCCAATAATGAATGCAGTTACATTACCAATGTTTTAAGACTATGGGTATACAGAAACAAAATTAGTTTAAAAATTGTCCACTGAATTAAATCCTATAAGTGAGCAATCTAAATAGTTCTGAACTTATTTCTCTGTGAAAATCACCCACTGTTTTAAAGATTTAGGTTGGAAATAATTTTTATTTATCTTATTTCATATATATTTCATATGTATATTGTATTTATGATATTCCCCAAAGGTATTTCTTAGATTTAAACTGTCCCAAGTCATGATAAACATTAAAAAAAATGAATAATCTAAGTTATATAACATGAAAATACATATAAGAAATAAATTTAGAATATTTACCTAGTTGAAACAGTCTATGTAAGTAACCTGGGTAATTATCTCAATTCTCTCATTTATCTCCTATTCCTGAATATTGTGTTAAAAACTTGGATGTAACTCTATCTTACAAGAATAGAGCAATACTATAAAAATTTTATTTTAATATAATTTAGAATAGGAAAAAAGCTAGAAGCAAGACCATTTGTAATCAATGAGAATTAATAAAATATAGTACATTCACAATATATATTACTTGGCTTTTTAAAGGAATAAATACCAGTTCATTTAACCATATTTATATGAATATTTCTTGAGAGAGAAAATTAGAGATTATAAAATAGAGAGGAACAAAACAGTCCACAGCTTTTATTTGTAATAAGTTAAGGAAAAATACTTAGGAATACATATCTGGTATTAATATGAACTCCCTTGAGATGGAAGAGGGCAATAATGTAAGGGAATTAAAAATGAAGAAAAAAGTAATTAAATTATACCAACTCCAGATGGAATTAGAAGATAAAATCTATAAATGATAGAGAATAAGAGTTAATTTGAGGTATTGGGAAAAGTCTTGGAATTTGTCTAATTCTCTGTTGACATTAATGAAAATAGAATTTCAACAGAGAAAACATATCATTTTCACTGAATAGATACAAACAGAAAGAATCAAACAGGAAAAATTCTGAAAATTTCACAGTATTTTCTATAGCAAACTATTTTTATCTTGTCAGTGAGTATCAGTTGTTAAGTAAATTTTGTGATGCTAATCATTTCAGAGTTGGAGAGTAGTAACTTTTATTTATTTTTTGCCTTTTTTCATTGAAGTATAGTTGATTTGTTGATACAATGTTGTGTTAGTTTCAGATGTACAGTTTCAGATTCTTTCCCCTTATAGGTTATTACAAAATATTGAGATTCAGATTCTTTTCCCTTACAGGTTATTACAAAATATTGAGTATAGTTTCCTGACCTATACAGTAGGTACTTCTTGGTTATCTATTTTATATATAGTAGTGTGTATATGTTAATCCCAAACTCCTCATTTATCCCACCCACCCACCCACCACTTTCTCCTTTGATAACCATAAGTTTGTTTTCTATATCTCTGGCTTAGAAGGTAGTAACTTTTAATAATGACTCATTGAGTATGTGATTTATAAGTGGTTAAAGAGCAGTAGTCAAGAAAGTACATTAACTTTGCAGAAGTAATATTAAGCAAAACACCATGTAGCCTTCAGAACATGATAATAATTTTCATTCAAGGACATATTAAATGGCATGCTAGATACAAGACTATAAGTTATCAACCAAGTGTTATTACTTTCTGAACTTGGTTGAAACTCCAAAGAAGATCCTACTAAGGCACTAACAAACAAAAGTTTAGGATAAATTACAGGCTACTGTACACAGACCATATCGAAAATGTGCTGGTAATCATCATCAATGTGTATTCATCTAGAAAAATTATACTACTTTAGTGGCTTATGCCTAGATTCAGACATATCTAATATAGGCATAACTGTCACATAATATGCCACTTAAGTATAGGAGCTATGGAAATTTTTCTTGTAATAAAAATTATTTTTAATATCTGATAGACACTGAATAACACTGACTGCTTTGGCAAGTAAGATCTGTCAGTTTATCAATCATCCAAAATAAGAAAATTCAGGGATTCCCAAATGCCTCAAGAATGAATACTATCTAGGAGAAAAAAATAGTCATAGTTGAAGATAGTCATAAGTTGAAGATAGTCATAAGTTGAAGGTAGTCATTCAGGAATTTTCCTCTTCAACTATCCTCTCCAAATTAAAAAAAAAAAAATGAAGAGAAAAGAATGCCTCTTTTTGAGAAAACAGCAAAGCACCTTTTGCATATTTCAGCATCATTCTGATAAGTAATGATGTCAAATGCTGAAACCATTTCTCTCATTTTAGACCCTTATTTTAGACCCTTATTTAGATAAGAAAAACTAATTTCATTCTAATATAAGTAGGCGCTATTGAGAAATAGACTAATGAATCCATAGTTTGTACAGTAACATGCTATTCATCTCTATGTTCAAGCTGGAAATATATTACAAAATCCTTACATTCAAGATTGTTAGATGTTTTATAATATATCTCCTGGATAATCTAATATAATATCCCTGTGTAATGGCTTTAAACAAACAGAAAAACATTAGAAAATGATTCAAATACTGTTATCTGGAATGTTCTTTCTTAAAAAGATTAATCTCCCTGATACAGTAAAACGAAACAGTGTGTTGTTTTGCTTCACTGTAATTTCCATACAGCTAATGTAAACTTCAAAAATAATCACTTTTAGATTTAAACAACCAAATCAAGCCCAAATATTTGAAAAGAATCAGTACTCTGTATCTTTGCTACAGATATTAAAAAGCTTTGGAACCAGGACCTGATTAATCGTTTCAACTCCTATTGTACTACATGAAAATAGCAAGGAAGTTTGTTTACATATTGATATATTATTCTAAAGGAAGGTCATGCTATGACATAATTTGACAATGTTGAAATGCAGATGCTTCATTTGGACATTATTTTTATTCATAGAAAGTTGAACTAAGTTGTCAAATATTTCCTTCTCCTTTGACAGCTAAAATAGCATGAAAATGTGGTAACCGAAGATTCATTCATATTTAATCATTTCAGAAGAAACTCTATCTCAAAGAAAAATAGTTTTAGAATTCGCATTGCAAAATGGATTCAAATTTATACCTGGTCCAGCTTTGTTTTCTAACTCAGACTCTAAGGAAATAGGCAAGCAACAATAATATTTATAACTGTGACAGCATTCCTATTCCACCAAGTCAAACTTCTGATAAGTAATTAAATACTTTCATAAATGTAAGTCTTAATTATTTTCCCCTTTTCCCATGAACTACTCCAGTGGCCACTTGGGCACATTTTCTTTAATCAGAATATTTGAAATATGTCCTTTATTGCAGAGTCTCATGGGAACTAAACAAAAATATATTTCAGTTTCCAGGCCATACACTACTCTCCCTGAGAAAACAACCTGATATGTAGGTTGTGTATACATGATGGCAAATGCCCTGTGAAGTAAGGAAACTCTATACCATGTAGACAACAGGATGCTAAAATGCCAGATATGCACAACAACTTACTGGAGAAGTTTTCGTTTTAGGATTTTTTCTTTTTAAATTTCCTAGATAATCTGCTAGAAAGTAATGAGTTTTCCACTCTCCTGCTTTGTGGCAATCTATTTATCTTATAAACCTAGAATTTTCCTTAAATCTTGGAGAATCTCTAGCTGTCAACTTCATTCATTCCAAAGGAGCACTTCAGTGGAGTAAAAATCTTTTAGTATGATCCACTTATTACACACGCACAAATAAATAATTGCCTCCTAAAATATAGGGGTAAGTTGGGGGAGGGGATGTTTCAACTTGTGATGAGATATCTGTGAAGAAAGACTTAACATGTTAAGTCTTGACCAATACTGAAACTCCTTTGTCTGATCCAGTTCAGTTACAAACCAAAAAGTAAGAGACTCATACAGATAACTCAAGGCTTGAGAATGTCACTTGGCTTAGGACTAATATTTCATTATGATTTTTGTTATTACTTGAGCAAAAAGATGACAAGAATGATACTTATATAATAAGCTCATGCTCAGAAATTGAAAAACTCAGTCAAGCATCCTGATACCATCAAAATACCATTTCCAAGGATTGCTTTCAGAAAACAACTCAGAATACATTTTATTTAAAAACCTTGGCTTTAAAACCAGGACTACTTAAAAAAGTTTTCCTAAAAAGTTTAATTTTTCTGTCAATCTAAAAAGTTATAATTACCTTAACAGGGAAGTTGGTTTTGAGATGAAGAAGAGAAAAAATCATCAAAAATGAAATTTTGTTATCCTATCAGAGAATTACCCTGTGCCAACAATGAAGTCAAATGAAGCTAGCACACACTGTAATGTACCAAACCTCTAACTCTCTTCCCCTTGCATGAAGGCAAACATTTGTTAAAAGTCACTTGCTCAACTGCACAAGACAGAACTTATCATTACATTTTCAGCAGAAATTTGGATGTTAAGGCTACTGGTGTATTTATAATGAGGAATTAGATAGGGACCAGTTTCCAGAAAATAAGATGCCTTGACATGCTGTGATTCTAGATAACATCTACTTTCCAATTGATGAGAGAAAGAACAATGCTTGTTTTGCTTTTATCACCATGCCTGGGACAGAGCAGGCAAGCAATAAATATTAATTGAATAAATGCATGAAAAAATGCAGTGTAGAGAGTCTACTTAGTTGAAAACTAGAAAAAAATACGTATTTTTTTAGGTTTTTAAGCTATGATTAACTTAGCCTCAAAACCATCCTTCAAATATACCCTTCAGATGTCATGCATCCTGAGACATTAGGCAATGGTGTTGGACAATTTAGAATTCATTTGCACTACAGAAGACAAGTGTTTACCTAAACAACGATTGATACATGAACCTAAGTCTTGGTTTTCTAAGGCTTCAAGCTAGGATTACTGCTAATGATGTTTACTCTCCTCTCACATACCTTGTATAGTATTGTCAGACTTTTTAAAATTCAGTTGCTTTTCTTCATATAATTGCTTTGTGGACTATGGTATCTTTGTTTAGCGTACTGGAAACATTTGAAAACTCTGTGACCTGTGTTTTAATACCTTTCAGAATCCATGTGTTCCCTTTTCCCTGTAGCACATAAATCTTTTTCCAGTTTCACATATCTTTTCACTGTCTTTAGCACATACAATTCAGCTCTAACTATATATCTTTACTTGACTCTCAGAATTGAAAGTGATTTCTCCATTCTCTCAGAGCACATGCTTTGTAGCTCCCTTAGGACATTAATTACATTCTGCCTTGTTTTACAGTCATTTACAAATTTGCCTTATTTTCTTCTATATGAAACAAAGCTCTTGAAGGTAGAAACCGTAGCATGTTCATTTCCTAGTCTATTCTGTCATGAAGTACGGTGCTTTACAAGCAGTCAGAACACACAAGTTTTTAGTGACCTAAACAATACACATGAAAACTGAAGAATAAAATCAGACTTTTTATTGCCTGGAGTATTAGAATATTTTAGTTCAAATATATGTATATATTTACTATATATTATTTTTCTTATTTGAAATCATATTTTTGAAGTTGTACCTGAGTTAAATCAATAAAATCAGAATAAATGTAGTAATGGAGACTTATTATAGGCTTTTTTTTTTGGTAACCTGACTTACACTGACTAAAATTAAATGACATTACGATCCTTAGAAAGTCACAATCCATTTCAATATTTAAAAAATTTATATCTGTGAACTATTTGTTATTCTGAAACTGCTATTTTTCATATAGACAGCTTGGTTTAAAATATATTCTATAAATTCAACTAAACATAAACTGTATATATTCATCCAAGTTGCTTGTAAATTCCTGTCTCAGAATTTTTAGTATGTTCCTATAGTTGGTATACTTACCTGGTCACCATATGTTTTAGAAACAAAGCTAAAATAGTTTCTAAGGAAAAGGGAAAATGAAGAATGCCATAAAGGGGTCTGTGAAACAGATTGACACATATACAATGAAAGATAATAAAGATGAATTTTCCAGATATGTTCTCTCACAAGAGGAAAGTAAAAATTTGGAAGATAAACATTATTTTAAAGATACTGATGTGAAACCAAAGGATAATGGAAGGAACAAGAAACGGGAATGGAATGGTAGATTACTGTTAAGAGCTTTGAATTCCAGGTAAGGAGTTGTCTTTGGTTGGGGGTTTTTGGTCACAGGGTTTCTATGAGTCTTTTTTTTATTATTGAATTATAGTTGATTTACAATGTTGTGTTAATTTCTACTGTACAGCAAAGTGATTCAGTTATACATATATATGCATTCTGCTTATTCTCTTTTTTCCATTATGGTTTACCACAGGATATTGAATGTGGTTCCCTGTGCTATACAGTAGGACCTTGTTGTTTATCCATTCTTTGTATAACAGTTTGCATCTGCCAGCCCCAAACTTCCACTCCATCCCTCCCCACCTCTCCCTTGGCAATCAAAAGTCTGTTGTCTATGTCTGTGAGTCAGTTTCATAGATAAGTTCATTTGTGTCATATTTCAGATTCTACATATAAGTAATATCATATGATATTTGACTTTCTCTTTCTGACTTACTTCACTTAGTATGATAATCTCTAGTTCCATCCATGTTGTTGCAAATGGCATTATTTCATTCTTTTTTATGGCTAAGTAATATTCCATTGTGCATGCATACGTGTGTGTTTGTGTATCTTACATCTTTATCCATTCATCTGTTGATGGACATTTAGGTTGTTTCCATGTCTTGGCTATTGTGAATAGTGCTGCTATGAATATAGGGGTGCATGTATCTTTTTAAATTATAGTTTTGTCTGGATACATGCCCAGGAGTGGGACTGCAGGATCATATGGCAACTCTATTTTTAGTTTTATGAGGAACCTCCATACATTTTTCCATCTGTATGTCTTCACTGGAGAAATGTCTAATTCTTCTGCCCACTTGTTGATTGGGTTTTTTGTTTTCGTTGTTATTGTTGAATTGTATGAGCTGCTTGTATATTTTGGAAGTTAAGCCTTTGTTGGTTGCATCGTTTGCAAATATTTTCTCCTATTCCATAGGTTTTCTTTTCTTTTTATTTATGGTTTCCTTTGTGTACAAAAGCTTATAAGTTTGATTAGGTCTCATTTGTTTATTTCTGCTTTTATTTCTATTGCCTTGGGAGATTGACCTAAGAAAACATTGGTATGGTTTATGTCAGAGAATGATTTGCCTATGCTCTCTTCTAGGAGTTTTATTGTGTCATGTCCTATTGTTTAAGGCTTTAAGCCATGTTGAGTTTTTTTTGTGTATGATGTGAGGATGTGTTCTAACTTCATTGATTTACATGTGGCTGTTTATCTTTCCCAACACCCCTTGCTGAAGAGACTGCCTTTTTCCCATTGTATATTCTTGTCTCCTTTGTTGAAGATTAATTGACCATAGGTATGTGAGTATATTTCTGAGTTTGCTATCTGTTCCATTGATCCACGTATCTGTTTTTGTGCCAAAACCATGCCATCTATTTTTAAAATAAATTTTTTTTTGGAATTTTGGAATTTTTTTTTTTTTTATACAGCAGGTTCTTATTAGTTATCCATTTTATACATATTAGTATGTACATGTCAATCCCAATCTCCCAGTTCATCCCACAACCACCCCCCCACCTGCTGCTTTCCCTGCTTGGTGTCCATAAGTTTGTTCTCTACATCTGTGTCTCAATTTCTGCTCTGCAAATGGGTTCATCTGTACCATTTTTCTAGGTTACACATATATGCATTAATATACGATATTTGTTTTTCTCTTTCTGACTTACTTCACTCTGTATGACAGTCTCGAGATCCATCCACGTCTCTACGAATGACCCAATTTCATACCTTTTTATGTCTGAGTAATATTACTTTGTATATATGTACCACATCTTCTTTATCCATTCGTCTGTCGATGGGCACTTAGGTTGCTTCCATGACCTGGCTATTGAAAATAGTGCTGCAGTGAACATCGGGGTGCATGTGTCTTTTTGAATTATAGTTTTCTCTGGGTATATGCCCAGTAGTGGGATTGCTGGGTCATATGGTAATTCTATTTTTAGTTTTTTAAGGAACCTCCATACTGTTCTCCATAGTGGCTGTATCAATTTACGTTCCCACCAACATTGCAAGAGGGTTCCCTTTTCTCCATGCCTTCTCCAGCATTTGTTGCTTGTAGATTTTCTGATGATGCCCATTCTAACTGGTGTGAGGTGATACCTCATTGTAGTTTTGATTTGCATTTCTCTAATAATTAGTGATGTTGAGCAGCATTTCATGTGCTTCTTGGCCATCTGTATGTCTTCTTTGGAGAAATGTCTATTTAGATCTTCTGCCTATTTTTTAATTGGGTTGTTTGTTTTTTTAATATTGAGCTGCATGAGCTGTTTATATATTTTGGAGATTAATCCTTTGCCTGTTGATGCATTGCAAATACTTTCTCCCATTCTGAGGGTTGTCTTTTTGCCTTGCTTGTAGTTTCCTTTGCTTTGCAAAAGCTTTAAAGTTTCATTAGGACCCATTTGTTTATTTTTCATTTTATTTCCATTACTCTGGGAGGTGGATCAAAAAAGATCTTGCTGTAATTTATGTCAAAGAGTGTTCTTCCTATATTTCCCTCTAAGAGTTTTATAGTGTCCAGTCTTACATTTAGGTCTCAAATCCATTTTGACTTTATTTTTGTGTATGGTGTTAGGGAGTATTCTAATTTCATTCTCTTACATGTAGCTGTCCAGTTTTCCCAGCACCGCTTATTGAAGAGACTGTCTTTCCTCCATTGTATATCCTTGCCTCTTTTTTCATAGATTAATTGACCATAGGTGCATGGGTTTATCTGTGGGCTTTCTATCCTTTTCCATTGATCTATATTTCTGTTTTTGTGCCAGTACCATATTGTCTTGATTACTGTAGCTTTTTAGTATAGTCTGTAGTCAGGGAGTCTGACTCGTCCAGCTCCGTTTTTTTCCCTCAACACTGCTCTGGTTATTTGGGGTCTTTTGTGTCTCCATACAAATTTTAAGATTTTTTTGTTCTAATTCTGTGAAAAATGCCATTGGTAATTTGATAGGTATTGCACTGAATATGTAGACTGCAGTAGAGTCTTTTTCACAATGTTGATTCTTCCAATCCAAGAACATAGTATATCTCTCCATCTGTTGGTATCACCTTTAATTTCTTTCATCAGTGTGTTACAGTTTTCTGCATACAGGTCTTTTGTCTCCCTAGGTAGGTTTATACCTAGGTATTTTATTCTCTTTGTTGCAGTGGTAAATGGGAGTGTTTTCTTGATTTCACTTTCAGATTTTTCATCATTAGTGTATAGGAATGCAAGAGATTTCTGTGCATTAATTTTGTATCCTGCAGCTTTACAAAATTCATTGATTAGCTCTAGTAGTTTTCTGGTGGCATCTTTAGGATTCTCTATGTATAGTATCAGGTCATCTGCAAACAGTGACAGTTTTACTTCTTCTGTTCCAATTTGTATTCCTTATATCTCTTTTCCTTCTCTGATTGCCTTGGCTAGGACGTCCAAAACTATGGTGAATAATAGTGCCAAGAGTGGACATCCTTGTTCCTGATCTTAGAGGGAATGCTTTCAGTTTTCACCACTGAGAATGATGGTTTGCTGTGGGTTTGTCATATATGGCCTTTATTACGTTGAGGTAGGTTTCCTCTATGCCCACTTTCTGGAGAGTTTTTATCATAAATGGGTGTTGAATTTTATCAAAAGCTTTTTCTGCATCTGTTGAGATGATCATATGCTTTTTATTCTTCAATTTGTTAATATGGTGTATCACATTGATTGATTTGCATATATTGAAGAATCCTTGCATCCCTGGGGTAAATCCCACTGGATCATGGTGTATAATCATTTTAATGTGTTCTTGCATTCTGTTTGCTAGTATTTTGTTGAGGATTTTTGCATCTCTGTTCATCAGTGATATTGGTCTGTAATTTTTTTTGTTGTTGTATCTTTGTCTGGTTTTGGTATCAGGGTGATGGTGGCCTCATAGAATGAGTTTGGGAGTGTTCCTTCCTCTGCAGTTTTTTGGAACAATTTAAGAAGAATCGGTGTTAGCTCTTCTCTAAATGTTTGATAGAATTCACCTGTGAAGCCATATGGTACTGGACTTTTGTTTGTTGGAAGTTTTTAATCACACTTTCAACTTCATTACTTGTGATTGGTCTGTTCATATTTTCTCTTTCTTCCTGGTTCAGTCTTGGAAGGTTATACCTTTCTAAGAATTTGTCCATTTCTTCCAGGTTGTCCATTTTGTTGGCACAAAGTTGCTTGTAGTAGTCTCTTAGGATGCTTTGTATTTCTGCAGTGTGTGTTGTAACTTCTCCTTTTTCATTTCTAATTTTATGTGAGTCCTCTCTCTCTTGATGAGTCTGGCTAAAGGTTTACCAATTTTATTTATCTTCTCAAAGAACCAGCTTTTAGTTTCATTGATCTTTGCTATTGTTTTCTTTGTTTCTATTTCATTTATTTCTGCTCTGATCTTTATGATTTCTTTCCTTCTGCTAACTTTGAGTTTTTGTTCTTCTTTCTCTAGTTCCTTTAGGTGTAAGATAGATTGTTTATTTGAGATTTTTCTTATTTCTTGAGGTAGGCTTGTATTGCTATAAACTTCCCTCTTCAAACTGCTTTTGCTGCATCCCATAGGATTTAGACCATCGTGTTTTCATTGTCATTTGTCTCTAGGTATTTTTTTATTTGTTCAGTGATCTCTTGGTTACTCAGTAACGTATTGTTTAGCCTCCATATGTTTGTGTTTTTTACGTTCTATTCCCTGTAATTGATTTCTAATCTCATAGCCTTGTGGTCAGAAAAGATGCTTGATATGATTTCAATTTTCTTAAATTTACCAAGGCTTGATTTGTGACCCAAGATGTAATCTATCCTGGAGAATGTTCCATGCACACTTGCGAGGAAAGTGTAATCTGCTGTTTTGGGATGGAATGTCCTATAAATATCAATTAAATCTATCTGGTCTATTGTGTCATTTAAGCTTGTGTTTCCTTATTAATTTTCTCTTTGGTTGATCTGTCCATTGGTGTAAGTGAGGTGTTAAAGTCCCCCACTATGATTGTGTTACTGTCAATTTCCTCTTTTATAGCTGTTAGCACTTGCCTTATGTATTGAGGTGCTCCTATGTTCGGTGCATATATATTTATAATTTTTATATTTTCCTCTTGGATTTATCCCTTGATCATTATGTCTTGTCTTGCATTATGATCATTATGCCTTGTCTCTTGCAACTGGCTTTATTTTAAATTCTATTTTATCTGACATGAGTATTGCTACTCCAGCTTTCTTTTGATTTCCATTTGCATGGAGTATCTTTTTCAATCTCCTCACTTTCAGTCTGTATGTGTCCCTAGATTTGAAGTGGGTCTCTTGTAGACAGCATATATATGGGTCTTGTTTTTGTATCTATTTAGCAAGTCTGTGTCTTTTGTTTGGAGCATTTAATCCATTCATGTTTAAGGTAGTTATTGATATGTATGTTCCTATGACCATTTTCCTAATTGTTTTGGGTTTTTTTTGTAGGTCCTTTTGTTCTCTTGTGTTTCCCACTTAGAGAAGTTCCTTTAGCATTTGTTGTAGAGCTGGTTTGGTGGTGCTGAATTCTCTTAGCTTTTGCTTGTCTGTAAAACGTTTGATTTCTCCATCGAATCTGAATGAGATCCTTGACAGCTAGAATAATCTTGGTTGTAGGTTCTTCCCTTTCATACCTTTAAGTATATCATGCCACTCGTTTCTGGCTTGTAGAGTTTCTGCTGAGAAATCAGCTGTTAACCTTATGGGAGTTCCCTTGTATGTTATTTGTCATTTTTCCCTTGCTGCTTTCAATAATTTTTCTCTGTCTTTAATTTTTGTCAATTTGATTACTGTGTGTTTCTCCTTGGGTTTTTCCTGTATGGGACTCTGTGTGCTCCCTGGACTTGGTTGGCTATTTCCTTTCCCATGTTAGGGAAGTTTTCGACTATAATGTCTTCAAATATTTTCTTGGGTCCTCTATCTCTCTCTTCTCCTTCTGGGACCTGTATAATGTGGATGTTCTTGCATTTAGTGTTGTCCCAGACCTCTCTTAGGCTGTCTTCATTTCTTTTCATTCTTTTTTTGTTTAACCTGTTCTGCATAAGTGAATTCCAGCAGTCTTTCTTCCTGGTCACTTATCCATTCTTCTGCCTCAGTTATTCTGCTATTGATTCCTTCTAGTGTATTGTTTATTTCAGTTATTGTATCGTTCATCTCTTTGTTCTTTAATTCTTCTAGGTCTTTCTTAAACATTTCTTGCATCTTCCTGATCTTTGCCTTCATTCTTTTTCCGAGTTCCTGGATCATCTTTACTATCATTATTCTGATTTCTTTTTCTAGAAGGTTGCCTATCTCCACTTCATTTAGTGGTTTTTCTGGGGTTTTATCTTGTTCCTTCATCTGGTACATAGCCCTCTGCCTTTTCATCTTGTCTGTCTTTCTGTGAATGTGGTTTTTGTTCCACAAGCTGCAGGATTGTAGTTCTTCTTGCTTTTGCTGTCTGCTCCCTGGTGGATGATGCTATCTAAGAGACTTGTGCAAGTTTCCAGATGGGAGGGACTGGTGGTGGGTAGAGCTGGCTGTTGCTCTGGTGGGCAGATCTCAGTAAAACTTTAATCCACTTTTCTGCTGATGGATGGGGCTGGGTTCCCTCCCTGTCGGTTTTTGGCCTGAGGCTACCCAACACTGGAGCCTACCAGGTCTCTTTGGTGTGGCTAATAGCAGACTCTGGGAGGGCTTACACCAAGGATAACTTCCCAGAACTTCTGCTGCCAGTGTCCTTGTCCTCACAGTGAGACACAGCCACTCCTTGCCTCTGCAAGACCCTCCATCACTAGCAGGTACGTCTGGTTCAGTCTCTTATGGGGTCACTGCTCCTTCCCCTGGGTCCCAGTGCACACACTACTTTGTGTGTGCCCTCCAAGAGTGGAGTCTCTGTTTCCCCCAGTCTTGCTGAAGTCCTGCAATCAAATCCCGCTAGCCTTCAAAGTCTGATTCTCTAGGAATTCCTCTTAACATTGCTGGACCCCAGGTTGGGAAGCCTGACATGGGGCTCAGAACCTTTACTGCAGTGGGTGTTCTCCAGTTTGTGAGTCACCTACCCAGAAGTTATGGGATTTGATTTTATTGTGATTGCACCCCTCCTACCATCTCATTGTGGCTTCTCCTTTGTCTTTGGATGTGGGGTGTCTTTTTTGGTGAGTTCTGGTGTCTTCCTGTCAATTATTCTAAATTATTTATGTTTAATTTAATTTTTAAATTTTTGACTGCATTGGATCTTTGTTGCTGTGTGCTGGATTTCTCTAGTTGAGGTGAGTGGGGGCTACTCTTCATCGCAGTGCACAGGTTTCTCATTGCAGTGGCTACTCTTGTTGTGGAGCATGGGCTCTAGGCTCGTGGGCTTCAGTAGTTGTGGCACACAGGCTCAGTAGTTGTGGCTCGCAGGCTCTAGAGTGCAGGCTCAGTGGTTGTGGTGCATGGGCTTAGTTGTTCCGTGGCATGTGGGATCTTCCCGGACCAGGGCTTGATCCCGTGTCCCCTGCATTGGCAGATGGATTCTTAAGCACTGCACCACCAGGGAAGCCCTACCATGCCATTTTGACTAGTTTAGCTTTGTAGTATCACCCAAAGTCTTGGAGGGTTATGCCTCCTGCTTTGTTCTTTTTCCTCATGATTGTGTTGGCAATTCTGGGTCTTTTATGGTTCCATGTAAATTTTTGGATCCTTTGTTTTGGTTCTGTGAAAAATGTCATGGGTAATTTCATAGGGATAACATTAAATCATAGATTGCTTTAGGTAGTATGGCCATTTTAACAATATTAATTCTTCCACTCCAGGAGTATGGAATATCTTTCCATTTCTTTGAATCATCTTCAATTTCCTTTATTAATGTTTTATAGTTTTTAGCATGTAATTCTTTCACCTCCTTTGTCTAGTTTATTTGTAAGTATTTTATTATTTTTGTGTGATTTTAAAAGGTATTTTTTTCTTTTTTAACACTCCCTTTCTGATATATCATTGTTAGTATAAAGAAATGCAACTGATTTCTGTATGTTAATTGTGTATCCTGCTACCTTGCTGAAATCATTTATCAGTTTTAGTAGTTTTTATGTGGAGTCTGTAGCATTTTCTATATATAGTATCATGTCATCTGCATATAATAATTTTACCTCTTCCCTTCCTATTTGGATAACTGTGGTTAGGACTTCCAGTTCTATGTTCAATAGAAGTGGTGAGAATGGGTATCCTTTTCTTGTTCCAGATTTTAGTGGGAAGGCTTTCAGCTTTTCACTGTTGAGTATTATATTGGTTGTGGGTTTGTCATAAATAGCTTTTATTATGTTGAGATATGTTCCCTCTATAGCCATTTGGTAAGAGTTTTTATTATGAATGGATTTTGAATTTTATCAAATGCTTTTTCTGCATCTATTGAGATGATCATGTGGTTTCTGTCTTTCCTTTTGTTGATGTGGTATATCACATTGATTTGCATATGTTGAACCATCCTTGTGATCCTGGGATGAATCTAATTTGGTCATGGTGTATGATCTTAATCTGTATACTGGCTTATTTAAGTGATTTACTTTCTAATTGTGATCTTCCCTTTCCTATAGCTTCTTGCTTCTTTTCTATTTAGAGAAGACCTTTCAATATTTCTTTTAGGATAGGTTTAGTATTGCTGTATTCTTTTAGTTTTTGCTTGTCTGAAAAATTCTTTATCTCTCCTTCTATTCTAAATGATAATCTTGCTGCATAAAGTATACTGGCTTGCAGATTTTTCCCTTTCAGGACTTTGAATATATTTTGCCACTCTTTTCTGCTAGCCTTATGGAGGTTCCCTTGTAAATAACTCTTTGTTTTTCCCTCACTGCCTTTAGAATCCTTTCTTTACCTTTAACTTTTGCCATTTTAATGATAATATGTTTTGGTGTAGGTCTTTTGGGTTCATCTTGTTCGGGACCCTCTGTGCTTCTTGTATCTGGATATCTATTTCCTTCTTTAGGTTTGGAAAGTTTTCAACCATAATTTCTTCAAATCCATTTTCAACCCCCTTTAGTCTTTCTCCTCCTTCTGGAATCCCTATCATGCGTCGATTGGCACATTTTATATGATCCTGTATGTCTCTTATATTGCTTTAATTTTTTTTCATTTGGCTTTCTGTCTGGTATTCCGATTGGGTGATTTCCATTATTCTGTCTTCCAGATCACTTATTCATTCTTCTGCATTATTCATTCTGCTATTCATTGCCTTTAGCTCAGGTTTTGTCTCCATAAATTAATTTTCTAATTTTTCTTGGCTCCTTCTTATTACAGTAATCTGCATTTCCGTCGATAGCCTTTTTTACTTCCTTTAGTATTTTCATTATCTTCTTTTTGAATACGGTGTCTATTAGACTGAAGAGGTCTGTTTCATTGTTGTTTCAGGAGAATTTGCTTGGTCTTTTAACTGGGAGTGGTTCCTCTGATTCTTCATTTTACTTATATCTCTCTTATTCTGTGAGCTTAGGAGAAATGATTATCTACTGCAGTCTTTCAGGGCTATTTTTATGTGAGAGCATCCCTGTGTGCTTCTGTGGGTTTAATTTTTTGGTGCAAGGCCTATTTATAATATGGATTCCTGCTACCTCTTTCCTCAGTGTGTGCTGGCCATTATCCTCTTCATAGGGGGTATACAGATGTGGTGGCTGGAGCCCACAGTGCCCTGTTAGCTGAAATTGCAACCATGGAGGAAGAGGCTGCTATAGTGGGCCCCACTCCTCCCATCGTGTGCCCTCCAACAGTGGTGCCTCACCTCTATGGCAGGCCAGGTCTCCCTCCACATATACCTTTGGCCATGGCTGCACCACACTCCAGCCCCTTCAGGCTGTCTCTGTGCAGCCAACCCCAGTCCTCTCCCTGGGCTTCAGCATCCAGTCCCCACTTGTATTGAAGGATGTCCATCTCACTCTGGGGAGCAAAAGGCAGCAGCACAATCAGTCTGTGCAGGTGTCTCTCTGTTTGGCAAGCCAGTTGATGCACTATCCTCCAAGGTTCCAAAGTTCCCCCTCTGTCCTGGCTAATCTCCACACAAGTGAGGGTGCTTCCCAGAATGCAGAACATGTCCTCTTTCACAGCTCCCTCCCAGGGGGTACAGGTCCCATTCCAATTCATTTCTCTCTCTCTTTTATTTTCTTTTGTCCTACCTGATTACATGGAGATCTTCTTGCCCTTTCAGAATTCTTAGGTCTTCTGCCAGCATTCAGTAGGTATTCTGTGACAGTTGTTCCACATGTAGATGTATTTTTGATGTATTTGTGGGAGGAAATGAGCTCCATGTCCTTCTACTCCACCATCTTGATAGCTCTACTATGAGTCTTGAATAGGATGTTATTGCAGTGTTTCATATGTAGAACAAACTTGGGTATCAGAATATCTGCATTCAAGTGTTTGCTGTGCTATTCACAAGCCATGGATATGGCAGTGGTAATTTAATATCCCAGAATTATTTTTATTAGTAAATATTAATACCTGCTTTTTGTTTCTTATAGTAATCTAAGAGATTTTGAATGAGACAATAAAGGCAGTAGTTGTATAAACCACAATGTTATATTTTATACAAAGTAATATGGTAATAATCAAACAACTTTATTAGTTCTATAGCTTATATAGCTCTGTTAGGGTGGATCTGATAGCAAGTGAAGGGAAGACCACATAGGAGGATTTTGTAATAGTTCTGGAAATAAGTAATTAGAAACCAGAAGAGTTTACAAAAAAGAAAAGAAAGAGAGATAGCAGTAGAGTATGAAATTAAGTGGAGGTTGCAGAATCATGCTCCAGGACTTCATTTTCATTTTTCACCTAACACTCAACCACTAATCATTAAGCACCTACTATGTGCTAGGTATGCTGGTGATAAAGGAACATACAATCATTACTTTTTTTTTTTTTTTTTTTTGCGGTACGTGGGCCTCTCACTGTTGTGGCCTCTCTGGTTGCTGAGCACAGGTTCCGGATGCACAGGCTCAGCGGTCATGGCTCACGGGCCCAGCCGCTCCGCGGCATGTGGGATCTTCCCAGATCGGGGCATGAACCCGTGTTCCCTGCATCGGCAGGCAGGCTCTCAACCACTGCACCACCAGGGAAGCCCCAATCATTACTTTTACTAACACATTTTTATACGTAATAAATCATTTAAAAAAATCAATGTAGCATGGAACTCCTTTTAATTCTTTATCATTAGTCATAATATTATTGAATAAGTTTAGGAAAAGTGGTCTAAAGATTAAGATTTTTTTCCTCAGAACTGTTCAGATGGTTACAAATTGTCCATGCCTTATAAAAATGTCACTCATAAACAGTGATAGTCACACACATATTAATTTGTTTCATTGCTATAGTTTTTCCAAACTGAAAAATATTTAACCACCAGCAAATTGGAAGACTTTGCCTTTATCTAATCTCTTTGAAGACTGTAAAATATCATAACATAAATCTGTTTTAGGAATAATCAGTAAAGATTGTTTAATGTTAAAAATTGGCTCAGGAATTGATTCTGGGATCAAACTTGTGGCATGAGTTAGGTAAGCCTGTCTAAGAATATTTACCCATAGAAATTAATAATACCTTCTCTAATTGGTAGATGTTTAAATGGAATAACACATAAATAATAAAATAATGAAAATAATAAGGATCATATTTATATTGAATATATCCAAAAAGGACTTCAAATTAAAAGCAGCAAATTGATTACATGTACTTATATTCATTCCCTCCTGAAACTTCACTTAAACATCAGTTAAATGACATTAAAGGGATTTTTTAAAGTAATAAGCCCTAAGCATAATGAAAATGGAAGGAGAAATAAACAATAGAAAGCAGAGAGAAAAGTTGTCAAGTAGTTAATGATTTATCAGACCCAATTACTCTAAATGGTAAGATAGAGGTAAGGAAACTCAACTCCCCCAAACTGATGAATAGGTAGAAATGGATACCTGTAAAAGTGGAGATAAACTTTGTGCTAAAAATGTAAAGATTAGTGGAAGGTCTATTTAGGAGACAGTACGATCCCCATATTCTCTCCAGAATAGCTAGACTTTGCAGATTTTCCTGATAGTGAATTTTTGGTATTCTTTCACTAGAAGGTAAAACATAGGGAATGAGAAACCACAATAGTTAAGGGCAGCAGTAGTGTGCTTAAAAATAAGGAGATTACTTGAAAGTTGACACTTTGTATATCAGGACACCCCTTCTCTCTCTAATTGCCTCTAAAAATAATGACAGCTAGAATTATATCTTCCAGGCAGTGATTAGAAGAGTTTATCCAGGATACTGTTAGCAGCCTAAGAGAAAAGATCTATAGATTTGGGAACATTGGGAATTCCTTGAAGACAAAAAGGTCCAACCAGATCATTCATATTTGACAAGCACCCTTCTATTTGCTTGCCTGCTATACCTACAGAACTTCCAATCATCTGTTTAGTGTCCCACACTAAACAGAGTTTCAGACACATGAAGAAAATCTTTAATAGAAAATTAAGAGACTAATTCAAATAAGAAAGATCAAAGAACTTAGAAGAAACAAACTATACATGGAGACAAAAAGTTCAAAAAAATAATTGTTTACATTCTTGGAGAGATAGGAGAGCTATTGTGTCCATAAAATAAGAATAAAGTGATATAAAAAAAAGAGCTATCAGAAAATGAAAAGAACTCCTGCAAATTAGAAAAAAAAAAAAAAGCAGAAATGAAAACCCCCCTGGAAGAGCTGGAAAAGCAGGACTTCAACAAGTCTTTTAGAATTATATGACTTTTTAAAATATGTATAAAATGGTAATTAGTTTCCTCTTGCAGTTATAACAAATTACCACAACTTTGGTGACAACATAAATTTATTATCTTACATTTCTAGAAGTTCAAAATAGGTATCACTGAAATAAAATTAAGGCATAAGCAAGATTACATTTCTTCTGGCAGCTCTAGGAAGAATCTGCTTCCTTGCCTTTTTCAGCTTCTAGGGGCCACCTACATTCCATGCCCTCTTCTTTCATCTTCCAAGTGCATCACTCCAAACTCCGCTTCCATCCCTGTATCTTCTCTCTCTAACTAATCTTTCTGCCTCTGTCTTATGAGAACCCTTGTGATTACATTGCACCCACTAGATAATCCAGGATAATCTCTTCACCTCAAAACACTTAATCACATCTTCAAAGTCTCTTTCACCATGTGAGGTAATAAATACACAGGTTCCAGGTTTTAGGACATGGACATCATTGGAGTCCACTATTCAGCTTAGCACGGTTGTCTCTGGCACTCAAAGATTCACATCCACACCATTTGTAAAGTAAATATATCCCATCCTAAGGTCACTAAAAGTCTCAATCTGTTTACAGAATCAAGTCAAGTTCAAGACCTCATCTACTTGAAAATCTAACATTTCACCATCTTAATCAGCTATGTGTATAATTCTGGGTATGATCTATCTTGGTACAAAATTCCTTTCTATCTGTGGGATGGTGAACCTAGAAAATAAATTGTCTGTTTCCAAAATACAATGATAGGACAAATACAATGATAGGATGTATGTCAGTTACATACATGAAATGTCAGTTACAGATATTCTCTTTCAAACAGGGAGAAAATGGAATGATAAAAATGAGTGACCAGTCCCAAGCAATTTTGAAATCCAGCAAAGCAAGCTCCATTAGTTTTCAAGGCTAGGGAAAAAATCATCTGTGGCTTAAGGCTCTTCCCTTCATAACTTCAACTCTGCCCTCTAGGACATAACTCCGTTTTCATGTTTTTGTGGATGAACAGAATTATGAACCTATTCTGGCCTATAGAATTTTGGTAGTCTAACATTCTTCTTTTATTTCCTCCTTTCTCTGTCACTTTCAGTCAAAGCTAGTGGTGTTTCTGAGATATAATAGTCTTAAAAACCTTGTGGTTCTTCTGTGCGTGTAATGGGATTTGCTCCATTGGACAAGATGCTCCTGCACAGTTATTTCTGAGATAATTCCATCCCATTTTTTGGCTTCTACTGAGACGACAGTTGGGATCTGTGAGTCACATGACTGATCTCTTTAAGAGTCCTCTATGTAATGAAATACCTTTAATGTTTTTCCCTTCTGAGGCACCAATAGAAGACTGTACAGTCATATCCCTGGCTTTAGAACACACTTTTCTGATAATAAATATCCTAATTTTAGTGTCATTTACAGTTTGGATAAGCTGAGAACTTTCAACATCAAGTCCTTCTTCCTTTTTTCTTAATTTTTCCCTCAATGTATCTCTTTCCTTTTGCATTTTACTTTGTAAGCAGAGAGAAGGAAACAGAACACACCCTTCAATAATTTCCTTGGAAATATCTTCAATTAAATATCCAAGTTCATTGCTTACACATTCTGTTTTCTATATAACTGTAGGAAACAATTGAACTATGTTTTCTGCCACTACATTACAAGGATCTTCTTTTTTCCGATTTCTAATAACGTGTTCTTCATTTCCTTCTGAGCCTTCTCCAATAGTACTTTTAATGTCTGTATTTCTAGAAATAGTTTGTTTATGGTGATTTAAATATTCTCTAAGACACTATACATTTTCCTTACCATACTCCTCACTTTCTTCTGTGAACTCATTAGCAGAGTCCTTAACACCCAAATATCTAGCAACAGTCTATTCAAGACAATGCTTTTTTTTTCCCTGTTACTGTGCTCAAAATTCTTTAAGCTTTTATCAGTTACCCAATTCCAAAACCACTTCCACATTTTCAGGTATTTATCACAGTAGCATCCGACTTCCAGGCAACAAAATATGTGTTTGTTTCTAATTGCTTCTGAAACAAATTACCACAAATTTAATGATTTTAAGCAAAAAAATTTGTCATTCCACAGTTCTGGAGATCAGAAGTCCAAAATCAGTCTCACAGTCAAGGTGTCAGCAGTTCTAGTTCCTTCTAGAAGTTGTAGGGGATAATCTGTTTCTTTGTATGTTCCAGTTTCTAGAGGCTGATGGCACTCATTGGTTTATGGCTGCATCACTCCAATATCACCTTCCATTACTACATCACCTTCACTCTCTGCCTTCTTTCTCTCCTATCTCCTTATAAGGACTCTTGTGGTATCATTGGGCCCACCCAGATGATCTAGAACAATCTCCCTTATTTAGTCACCCAATTGTAGATTTAATCACTTCTGCAAAATACCCTCATAGTGACATCTGGATTATGTTTTGATTGAATAACTAGGGGCTATACCTTAGTCAAGCTGACACATAAAACTGACCATCAAACTTGAGTGAAATCTTTATAAACTAAATTTAAAAAGAACAGTGTTAATAGTAATAGTAGGGTGGTGGTAAATTAAATAAAATTGTACCAATTTGCTAAATTCATCATTTTTTAAGTTAATGTATACTATAAGAAATTAAAAAATCCAACACGGAAATCTATGACTAAAAGTAAACACTTTCTCTATAAAGTATATTTGTTATATCATTCCACATATAATTGTGTTTATTTCATGCTATTCTTAGTATGCGTAAAGTCACCAAAGAATCTACAATTATGACTTTTTTTAGTTGAAGTATAGGTGATTTACAATATTGTGTTCGTTTCAGGTGTACAGCACAGTGATTCAGTTATACACACATGCACACACGTGTTTGTGTGTGTATATATATATATATATATACACACACACACACACACACACACACACACATACATATACAGCCATGTATTTATTCCTTTTCAGATTCTTTTCCCTTATAGGTTATTACAAAATATTGAGTATAGTTCCTGTGCTATATAGGAGGACCCTGTTGTTTATTTTATATATAGTAGTGTGTATCTGTTAATCCCAAACTCCTAATTTATCCCTCCCCACCTTTCCCTTTTGGTAACCATAAGTTTGTTTTCTGTGTATGTGAGTCTGCTTCTGTTTTGTGAATAAGTTCATTTGTATCTTTTTTTTAGATTCCATATATGTGATATCATATACTATTTGCCCTTCTCTGACTTAATTCACTTAGTATGATAATCTCTAGGTTTATCCATGTTGCTGCAACTGTCATTTTCCCCTCTTTTTTATGGCTGAGTAATAGTCCATTGTATATATATGTATGCATGTATATATATGTGTATGTGTGTGTATGTATGTGTATGTAATGTGTATATATATATATATATATATATATATATATATATGTGTATGTATGCTACATCTTCTTTAGCCATTCCTCTGTCAGTGGACATTTCGGTTGCTTCCATGACTTGGCTATTGTAAATAGTGCTGCAGTGAATATTGGGGTGCATGTATCTTTTCAAATTATGGTTTTCTCCGGATGTATGCCCAGGAGTGGGATTGCTGGATCATATGGTAGCTGTATTAGTTCCGTAAGGAACTTCTATACTGTTCTCCATAATGGTTGTACGAATTTACATTCCCACCAACAGTGTAGGAGGGCTCCTTTTTCTCCACACCCTCTCCAGCATTTATTATTGTAGACTTTTTGCTGACGGTCATCTGACTGGTGTGAGGTGATACCTCATTGTAGTTTTAATTTATATTTCTCTAATAATTAGCGACGTTGAACATTTTTTCATGTGCGTTTTGGCCATCTGTATGTCTTCTTTGAAGAAATGTCTATTTAGGTCCTCTGACCATTTTGTGATTGGGTTGTTGTTTTTTTGATACTGAGCTGTTTGTATATTTTGGAGATTAATCCCTTGTTGGTCACATTGCTTCCAAATATTTTCTCCCATTCTGTAGGTTGTCTTTTCATTTTGTTTATGGTTTCCTTTGCTGTGCAAAAGCTTTTAAGTTTAATTAGGTCCTATTTGTTTATTTTTGTTTTTATTTCCATTACTCTATGTGATGAATCTAAAAAGATATTGCTGTGATTTATGTGAGAGAGTGTTCTGCCTATGTTTTCCTCTTGGGGTTTTATAATATCAGGTCTTAAATTTAGGTCTTTAATTCATTTTGAGTTTATTTTTTGTGTATGGTGTTAGAGAATGTTCTAATTTCATTCTTTTACATGTAGCTGTCTCGTTTTCCCAGCACCAATTTTTGAAAAGACTGTCTTTTTTCCATTGTATATTCTTGCCTTCTTTGTAATATATTAATTGACCATTAGGTGCATGGGTTTATTTCTGGGCTTTCTGTCCTGTTCCTTTAATCTATATTTTTGTGCCAATACCATAATGTTTTGGTGACAAAGTTACTGTTTTGGTGACAGTAACTTTGTAGTAAGGTCTGAAGTCAGGGAGCCTGATTCCTCCAGCTCCATTTTTCTTTCTCAAGGTTGCTTTGGCTATTCAGGTTCTTTTATGTTTCCATGCAAATTGCAAAAATTTTTGTTCTAATTTGTGAAAAATGTCCTTGTTAATTTGATAGGAATTTCATTCAATCTGTAGACTGCCTTCAGTAGTATAGTCATTTTGACAATATTGATTCTTCCAATCGAAGAACATGGTATATCTTTCCATCTGTTTGTGTCATATTCAATTCTTTCATCAGTGTCTTATAGTTTTCAGAGTACAGATCTGCCTACTTACGTAGGTTTATTCCTAGGTATTTTATTCTTTTTGATGCAATGGTAAATGGGATTGTTTCCTTAATTTCTCTTTTGTATCTTTCCTTGCTAGTGTATAGAAATGCAACAGATTTCTCTGTATTAATTTTGTATCCTGCCTTTTTACCAAATTCATTGAGGAGCTCTAGTAGTTTTCTGGTATAGTCTTCAGGATTTTCTATGTATAGTATCATGTCATCTGTAAACAATGAGTTGTACTTCTTTACCAATTTGTGTCTATGTTCATCAGTGATATTGGCCTGTAATTTTCTTTCTTTGTGGTATCTTTGTCTGGTTTTGGTATTAGGGTGATTGTGGCCTCATAGAATGAGTTTGGAAGTGTTCCTTCCTCTGAAATTTCTTGGAATAGCTTCAGAAGGATATGTGTTAATAACTCTTCTCTAAATGTTTTATAGGATTTGCCTATGAAGCCATCTGGCCCTGGATTCTTGTTTGGTGGGAGTTTTTAATTACAGTTTCAATTTCAGTACTTGTATTTGGTCTGTTTATATTTTCTGTTTCTTCCTGGATCAGTGGAGATTGTACCTTTCTAAGAATTTGTCCATTTCTTCCAGGTTGTCGGTTTAATGGCACAGAGTTGTCTGTAGTAGTCTCTTATGGTCTTTTGTATTTCTGTGGTGTCCATTGTAACTTCTCATTTATCATTTCTAATTTTATTGATTTGGGTCCTCTCCCTTTTTTTCTTGATGAGTCTGGCTAAAGGTTTATCAATTTTGTTTATCTTTTCAAGAACCAGCTTTTAGTTTCATTGATCTTTTGTATTATTTTCTTTTTCTCTATTTCATTTATTTCTGCTCTGATTGTTATGATTTCTTTACTTCTACTAACTTTGCGTTTTGTTTGTTCTTCTTTCTCTAGTTGCTTTAGGTGTAAGGTTAGGTTGTTTGAGGTTTTGCTTGTTTCTGAGGTAAGCTTGTGTCACTATAAACTTCCCTCTTAGAATTGGTTTTGCTGCATCGCATAGGTTTTAGATCATTGTGTTTTTGTTTTCATTTTTCTCTGGGTTCCTCTTTGATTTTTTTCAGTGACCACTGGTTGTTTAGTAGCATATTGTTTATCCTCCATATATTTGTGTTTTATGCATTTTTTTCCCACGTAGTTGATTTCTAATCTCATAGTTTTGTGGTTGAAAAAGATGCTTGATATGATTCCAATTTTCTTAAATTCACTGGGGCTTGCTTTGTGGGCCAGCATGTGATCTGTCTGGAGAAGGTTCCATGTGCACTTGAAAAGAATATGTATTCTGCATCTTTTAGAAGGAACACTCTATAAATATCAAATAAGTCCATCTGGTCTAACATGTCATTTAAGGCCTGTGTTTCCTTATTGATCTTCTGTCTGGACTATCTGTCCATTAAAGTGGGGTGTTAAATTCCCCCACTATTGTTGTGTTACTGTTGATTTCTCCTTTTATGGCTGTTAGAATTTGCCTTATATACTGAGTTGGGTACCTATATATATATTTACAATTGTTATATCTTCTTTTTGGATTAATCCCTTGATCATTATGTAGTGTCCTTCTTTGTCTCTTGCAACAGTCTTTATTTTAAAGTCTATTTTGTCTTATATGTGTATTGTCACTCCGGCTTTCTTCTGAGTTCCATTTGCATGGAATACCTTTTTACATCCTTTCACTTTCAGTCTGTATGTGTCTCTAGAACTGAAGCAGTCTCTTGTAGACAGCATATATACAGGTCTTATTTTTTTATCCATTCAGTCTATGTGTTTTGGTTAGAGCATTTAATCCATTTACAGTTAAGGTAATTTTCAATATGTATGTTCTTATTACCATTTTGTTAATTATTTTGGATTTATTTTTATAGATTTTTATTCTTCCTTTCCTCTTCTATTCTCTTCCATTATGATTTGATGACCATCTTTCCTGTTGTGTTTAGCTTCCTTTTTCTTTTTTGTGTGTATATCTATTATAGGTTATTTATTTGCAGTTACCATGAAATTTTGATATAGCAGTCTATATGTATACATGATTTAAGTTGCTCATCTCTTAATTTCAAATGCATTTCAAATATCCTGCATTTGTACACTCCTCCTCTTATAATTACTGGTTTTTATCCTGCGTTTGTACACTCCTCCTTAATTATCCTGCATTTGTACTCTCCTCCTCTTATACATAATGGTTTTCATATCACATTTGTGTATAAATGATTTCCTACCTTTACTATATGTTTGCCTTTACCAGTGAGCGTTCCCATTTTGTAATTTTCTTCTTTCTAGTTGTGTGCTTTTATTTTCTGCCTAGAGAAGTTCCTTTAGCATTTGTTGTAAAGCTGGTTTGGTGGTGCTGAATTCTTTTAGTTTTGCTTGTCTGTAAAGCTTTTGATTTCTCCATCAAATCTGAAGGAGAGCCTTGCTGGGTAGAGTATTCTTGCTTGTAGGTTTTCCCCTTTCATTACTTTAAATATATTGCACCTCTCCCTTCTGGCTTACAGAGTTTCTGCTGAAAAATCATCTGATGGTCTTATGGGGATTGACTTGTATGTTATTTGTTGCTTTACCCTTGTTGCTTTAAATATTTTCTCTTTGTCTTTAATTTTTGTCAGTTTCATTACTCTGTGTCTCAGTGTGTTCCTCCTTGAATTAATCCTGTATGGGACTCTGTGCTACCTGGACATGGGTGACTGTTTCCTTTCCCATGTTAGGGAATTTTTCAGCTATTATCTCTTCAACTATTTTCTCAGGCCCTTTCTCTCCCTATGGGACCCCTATAATGTGAATGTTAGTACATTTGATGTTGTCTCAGAGGTCTCTTAAACTGTCCTCATTTCTTTTTACTCCTTTTTCTTTATTCTGTTCCATGGCAGTGATTTCCACCACTCTGTCTTCCAGCTCACTGATTCGTTCTTCTGCCTCACTTATTCTGCTATTGATTTGTTCCACTGTATTTTTCATTTCAGCTATTGTATTCTTCAACTCTGTTTGATTGTTCTTTATATTTTCTAACTCTTTGCTAAAAGCTTGTAACTTCTTGCTCTGCACATCCGTTCTTTTCTCAAGTTCTTGGATCATCTTTACAATCATTACTCTGAGCTCTTTCTTGGGTAGATTGCCTATATCCACTTCACTTAGTTGTTCTTCTGGGGGTTTATCTTGTTCTTTCATCTGGAACATATTCCTTTGCCATCTCATTTTGTTTAAATTTCTATTTGTATTTTTATGTATGTGGTATGTAAGTACCATTTCTTGACGTTGGATAAATGGTTCTCTATAAGGGATATCCTATGTGTCCCAGCAGTGTACTCCCCTCTCTTCACTCAAGGGCCTAGGACCAGCTGGGCTAGTCCTAGGTTCTGACTTGTGTTTGCAACTTAGTTCACCAGGCTGCAAGATCTTAGGTTTCTTGCTTCTGGTGACTGCCCCCTGGTGAGTGAGGCTGGGCTAGAGGCTTGTGTAGGTTTCCTGGTGGGAGGGGCTGGTGCCTTCACACTGGTGGTTGGAGCTGAGTCTTGGCACTCTGGTGGTCAGGGAAGTATCAAGTGGTGTGTCTAGAGGTGGCTGTGGGCTCAGGACATCTTTAGGCAATCTATCTGCTGATGGGTGAGGCTGTGTTCCTACCCTGTTGTTTGTTTGGCCTGAGGCATCCCAGCACTGAAGCTTACAGGATATTGGGTGGGACCAGGTCTTGATGCCAAGGACCTAAACTATCTAATTTCAGCCAGAGTTCACATAGGTCCCTGCTCTGTCTGCCACCACCTTTTATGACCCCAAACAGAGCCACAGTCACCCCCTGCCTCCCAAGGACACCCTTCAAGACCAGCAGGTATATCTGGCCCAGGCTCCTGTGGAGTCACTGCTTTTACCCTGGGACTTGGTGCATGTGGGACCTTTAGTTCACCCTCCAAGAGAGGAGTTTCTGTCTCCTCCAGTCCTGTGGGGCTCCTGCAGACAAGCCCTGCTGGACCTCAAAGCCAAATGCTCTGGGGGCTTCTCCTCCCAGTACCAAACCCCTGAGCTTGGGAGCCTGGTGTGAGGCTCAATGTTCTCACTCCTGTGGGAGAACTCATACAGTATAACTGTTCTCCAGTTTGTGAGCTGCGAACCTGGGTGGTATGGTATTTGAGAATATCATGAGTGTGCTCCTCCTACCTTCTTGTGGTTTCTTCTTTATGTATTTGGATGAGGAATATCTTTTTTGTAGATTCCACTCTTTTTTATTGATGGTTCCTTCACAGTTAGTTGTATTTTTGTGAGCTCATGAGAAGAGGTGAGCTCCTACTCTGCCATCATTTTTCCCTCTCTCCTATGGCTTCTTAAAGCACTGTTTTTATCATCCTCATCACTGGCCCTAGGATGGCCTCCATTATGATATGTTTTAATAAAATATAAATTTATTGTCTGAAAAGTTATTTAAAAATTAGGTAAACATGAGACCACTATTCAGTTCTCATTACAGACTGTCACCTCAATGTCTCTGTTTCTAATGTAAGTTGGAGTTACTGTTTCAAAAATAATACAGAGAAGTTGATCTCCTTTTTAAGATGTGATATCACTAGGGAATGTAGAATAAATAAAATAAATGTAAATAGCCTTGATATGAAAACCCCATTAAGCTTAAAATCAAGGCCATGTTTTCATACAAACAATAGCCAGTGTTCTGTTGGAACATTTCTGTGTGAGAGTTTTCCCAAAGTTTACGAAGACTAACACTTAATCTCTTAAAGCTGATTTATTCAGATAAAGAAGTAGGTGTATAATCTAACTCCCACAGCAGATAATCATATTATAATTAAGTTCTAGGTTAAAATAAGAATACTATGTGTAAAAAACCTCAACAAAATATTAGCAAACCAAATGCAGTAATACACTAAAAGGATCATTTATCATTATCAAGTGAGTTTTACCCCAGGGTTGCAAGGATGGTTCAATGTCTGCAGATCAATCAATGTGGTATATCACATAAACATATTGAAGAATAAAACTCATATGATGATCTCAATAGATGCAGGAGAAGATTTTGACAAAGTTCAGCATACATTTATGACAAAAAAAAAATCTCCAGAAAAACGGTATGAAGGAAACATATCTCAACATAATAAAGGCATATACACAACAAGCCCATGTGTAACATAATACTCAATGATGAAAAGATGAAAACATTTCCTCCAAGATCTGGAACAAAACAAGGATGCCCACTCTCACCACTTTTAGTATTGGAAGTCCTAGCCACAGTCCCAGCAATCAGACAAGAAAAAGAAATAAAAGAAATCCAGTTTGGAAGGGAGAAGTAAAACTACCACTGATTGCAAATGACATGATACTATAGAAGGACAATTCTCAAGATACCACGAAAAAAGTACTAGAACTCATGAATGATCTCAGTCAAGTTGCAGGACATTATACAAAATTAATATACAGAAATCTGTTGCATTTCTATATACCAACAATGAACTATCAGAAAGAAAAATTTTTTCTAAGATTCTATTTACAATTGCATCAAAAAGAACAAAATACATGGGAATAAATCTAACTAAAGAGGTAAAATATCTGTATTTGGAAAACTATAAGACAGTGAGGAAAGAAATGAAGATGACACAAATAGATGGAAATATATATAATGTTCATGAATAGGAAAAATTAATATTGTTAAAATGACCATACTACTCAAGGCAATTTATAGATTCAGTTCAATCCCTATCAGAATACCAATGGCATTTTTGTTTTTTTCATAGAGCTAGTACAAATAATTCTAAATTTTGTATGGAAAGACAAAAGTCAAAATAGTCAAATAGTCAAAACAATCTTAAGAAAGAAGAACAAAGCTGGAGGTATGCTCCCTGATTTCAAACTATACTACAAAGCTACAGTCATCAAAATCATACAGTACTGGCACAAAAATAGACATATACATCAATGGACCAGAATAGAGAGCCCAGAAATAAACCGACATTTTTATGGTCTATTAATGTACAACAAAAGAGGCATATGATGAGAATATACAATGGGGAAAAGACATCCTCTTCAGTAAATGATTTGGAACAGTTGGACAGCTACATGCAAAAGAATCAAACTGGATTACTCTCATGCCATGCACAAAAATAAATTCAAAACAGATTAAGGAGTTTGTAAGACATGCAATCACATAAAAGTGGACATTTTGACACTTTCTTCTCACAAAATTGCTCTTTTCATTACAATTTTCACTTTTTGAAATTAAATAGGTATTATAATTTCAGATTGGGGAAAGGTGAAAAATGCATATGAGATTTGGGTTTTTAAAAATTATTTAAAAATAAATTTAGCTAAACACAGTTTTAAAAAGGTAGCTAGATTTCTATTTACCTAACTTATGGTCCTAAATAGCCATCAGTTAATCATTTATTCCCTTATATTACATAGTACATTTCTCCTTGATCACATAGATTGTGAGATACAAAAGATTATAGAAAAAAATTAAACTCTTTCACGTACCAAATATTTATTGTGTACCTATTGTGTACCAAACACTATCCTAAACATTAGGGATAGTGCAAATAGCATTTTAAGTTTTTAGTTAATATTTCAAAACATGATTTTCAAATAAAAATATCAATGTACCAAAACCAAATGGACCATCATTGCAATTCTTTTTCGGTGAATATCATGCAGTCATACATACAATACTGCTACTTCCTAGGAAAGAAAAGCAGCTTTGTAGATATCTAGCAAAGATCTTTAAAAAAAGAGTAGCCTGAGAACTAGGAGAACCAAGTGTCATGGACGAAATGGTGTCACGGGCCTCAATGGAGAAATGGATTATCAGAAGTAGAGAGTGGTCAACAATTTCAAATGAAATAAGGTCACTGGCTTTGCCAAGCAGAAATTCATTGGTGTCTGTTATCAGATATGAGTGAGCACATGACAAATAGCAATGGTTGATGGAGTAAGGAGAATGAGTCAGTGGGTACAGATTACTCATTTAAAAAATGTTGTGAAAGGAAAGGTGAAGAGGATAGTGGAAAGCTGAGAAAGAGAGAGGTTTGTTCATACTTTTATTTTTAGTATGAAGAATAAGCATGATTTTAGGTTTAGGAGGATAGCTACTGGGAAGGAGAAATGAAACATGTAGGAGAATAATGAGTGGGAATTTCTTGGGACAAGGAGAAAAAGGGTTTAGCTGTAAAGTTTAGAGCTGAAAGTCCACCTTCTAAAATTAAAAAGTGGAAGATTAAAATGGGTAAATAAGGATAAATAATAATAACGGTAAGTAATAAGGTAATAATCGTTGACATTATTTGAAATATATATACACACTCATACATACACACAGATACACATACGCATGTATATCTCTGTTCGAAGTCCTTGATATGTTGTAATAGGCACTATTATTATCCTTATTTTATTGATGAGTAAGCTGAGACACAGATGGGTTAATAATTTGCAGAAATTATACAATTACTAAGGAGGAGAGCCATGATTTGAACCAAGGAATCATTTTAGAGTCCAGATTCTTATCTACCACATCTCAATAAAATTGATTAATTCTGTAAATGAAAATGAGAAAAACTGAGGATATTTTCTTAACCCTTCTATTTTTGGCCTGTGAGATAAGGAGAAAATACATTTACTGAGAATTATGAGGACAGGAATAGAAAGAGTTTTATGATGATGGCAAAGAAAACTATGGAATCATATGTTTCTGTGTGTTTTCTCTCATAAAATACCTTTACTTTGGAATGAGAAACTAATAAAATTTTTGTGGAATTTTAGTAGGTGCTTACCAGAAAGATCAGAGTTACTAAATTTTCTGATTTAGTTACTAAATTTTTAGGTCGTAGAGTTCAATTCTTACCTATGAGATTTTTCAAAATTAGCAGAGGTCTTAATACTTTTAAAACCTCAGAACATATTAGCATTTAAGACAGAACAAGACATTTTTATTTTCCATTAAGGAATCAAAAACAAGTGTTCTACATATAACTAGTTCCAACTCTATGTATATGTTTTCTCCTAAAAGTAATCTACTGGTCCCTGCCTTTGAATATTGTATTAGTTTGCTAACACAGATGAGGAGGCTTAAACAAGAAAACTCATTTTCTCACAGTTCTGGTGGCTGGAGGTCCAAGATCAAAGTGTTGGCAGGTTTGGTTTCTTCTGAGGCCTCTCTTCTTGGCTATTTTCGTGCTGTGTCCTCACATGGTCTTTGCTGTGTTGTCTGTGTCCTAATATCTTCCTCTTATAAGGATATCAGCCATATTGAATTAGGGCCCACCCATATTACCTTATTTTCTCCTCTTTGAAGGCCCTATCTCCAAATACAGTCACATTCTGAGGTACTGGGAGTTAGGATTTTAGCACATAAATTTAGGGGATTGGGGAAGGGGACACAATTTGATCCATAACAAAGAACATTAAACATATCTTATATGTTTGTTCATCTGTCTGGTCAGAACAAGAGTGGGATTACTTCAAGAGCAGGTTTGAGCTATCCTTTTCCTCAGCATCCTTAGCACTCGGGAATAAAAACTCATAATGATGAGCTTTGATAGTAAAGAAAAATGAATATCAGTCTAACAAGGAAAGAATGAAGTTAAAAATAATTGGCACATTTAGTGTTCTAGGAATCAGGGGAAAAAAAGTAAGTCAGCAACCCTTCTGCACTGTGACTTTGTCGAAACGGCAACAAACTTTCTTCAGTGGCTGCTTCAGACTGAATTAAGATTCACTTCACCCTTACAATCAAAAACTGCTGATGCTTAACTGGAATAGTTTGGGCCAGGCACTGTGGTAAGTGCTCTATTGTCACTGTTTTCATTAATACTCATACAAACTGATGGTTAATGCAAATATTTTCCTAATTTTCAGTTAAGGCTTAAACAGATTATATTACAGTGGTGAACAGAACCTAAACTTGAATCCAAGCCTCACTTATTCCAAAGTCCATGATTTTAATCTTAACAGAATACTAACTTACCAAATATCTCTGGTATCAATAGACATTATGAGGACTGGATAATGTGACCCAGATTTTGATATTACCAAAATTCATAAGACAAATCTCTAAAAATCTAATTTTGTGATGGCAATGGGTAAAGAAAGATTTAGATATCATATTTGAACCTTTAAATATGATTTGTAACTCTTTAACACAAAATACTAGTAGTCCCAAAATCGTGCAAATGACACTATTGATTTTGTGGAATTTCAGTGGCAGTGCTGCATGAAATGGTTTGTTGCATTAAACGTGTAAAATTGCGCTACATGGGGCATAAGTCATGAGAAGATGTGACTCAATAAAAGTGGCTTTATTAGCATTGTTGACCAAAAATGTTACCTGATTCATGATGGTTAACAAAGAGAAGATTTATTTGGCTTATGGCTCATGTTTTCAATGCTAACCATTTTTGCCAGTATTATCATACTTAAATTACATTATTTCTGACGTTCCAAGTGAAGAGTGCTGAAGAAATAGGAAATCACATTTCCCATAATACTTAGCGTAATATATTAAATGCACAATAAATATATATATATATATATTTTTTTTTTTTTTGCTGTACGCAGGCCTCTCACTGTTGTGGCCTCTCCCGTTGTGGAGCACAGGCTCCGGATGCGCAGGCTCAGCGGCCATGGCTCACGGGCCCAGCCGCTCCGCGGCATGTGGGATCTTCCCGGACCGGGGAACGAACCCGTGCCCCCTGCATCAGCAGGCGGACTCTCAATCACTGCGCCACCAGGGATGCCCCACAATAAATATTTTTGAAACAAATGAAATAAAGGAAAAGCAAAAGAATTGATACATGAGCATTATTTATTAATCTATTCACACCTAAAGTGAAGAGTAACTGCTCATGTTAACAAAGGATATTTTCATATCAGTGAAATAAAACACTTCAATACCTTCTATGAAGAATAAATAAATATGATGTATATGGTTTTCTAAACCTTGATGTAAAGTCCTGCTAAAGAGATGAGTGCAAGTAAAAACATACTATTACTTATTAAATGATAGAACCTTTAATATTTCATTTTAAATGAGAGTAAGCAGATTGTGTTCTTGGTAGATACTAAAAGAATATTTGACAAATTGAATTAAATAAGGCAAGAATAAAAAGACTAATTTAACAGAGTCTATAGGGAGGCGATAATTTCAGACTGCACTATTATCTTGTGCAAAAGTATTAAACTACTTGATAACTGTGATTCTGTCTCCTCAAAGATAAGAAAATATTAAGTTTAGGTAAAGCTTATCTTTTTTTAGGATAATTCAATCCAGACACTAAATTCTTTTCTAGCTTTACTACTAAACCAATCACTTTTGTAAGGAACTCAGTAATAAAAGAAGCCCATAGTGTATACTCACCAAGTAAACAGTGATATGGATTTGATTTATATGCTATGTCTAAGAAATTTCGTGCACAGCAGAAACAGGAATGGCATATGTGGATATAACTGCAAGTCATATTATGAAGTCACTTGTATTTTAAGAATCCATCTGTTACCGGATGATTTTAAAGTAAGATAAATGTTTGTTGGCTTAATACTATTCTCAGAAAAAATATTAATAACCTGATTTATAAGCAAAAGTCATCAGTTAATCCTTATGGTTATTGGTCAGACTTCATTATAATGTGACAAAACTAGTAGTTCAGACTATCTACTCTAGAAAGTCCCTTTCATCATCCTGACTGGTAGAGATTTCATTTTACTCTGAGTGCCTGTACAAGTGTGTTTATACTCATACCACCCTTGTGTCATACTAACTTGTAGTTATTTCTGCTGGTAAAATTTTCTCTACTACCTTGTAAATTCCAAGAGGGCAAGAATCTTGATTTTCAGAGAGCATAAGATTCCTTCCTTTGGTGAATATCACCAATTGCTTAGTAAGTCCCAGCAAGTCTGCAGCCAGGGCCAGACTGCCGCAAAGGCATTTGTACAACAGTCAACACAGTGTCCTGAGGGCCTACAGTGGGCTGGGCTGGAGATACACTGATGGGCAAAGCACATTGTCTGCCCTCTTACAACAAAGAAGCTGTTTCAATAAAAAGAGAATAATATTATAAATAAGGCTAGAAGCAAATTGTGCAAACTGGGAAGACGTGCTTGTCTCTGACTTCATGGATGTGTGTGTGTACCATGTGGGTATAGAGAAAGCGAAACTGAAGTATGACGTGTGAACACAAGTTAAGTAAGTGACATACAGGTAAGGAAACAGCACATTCGATATTTATCTAGAGGTAAGAGAGAGAATGTCTCACTCGATACATTCCAGCTGTTTAGCAGAGTAGACATTTAATAAATCCGAATAGAATTATTTAATCTGGGTATACATTCAGAAGATAGACTTATCCGCCCTTATCTCTGAATCTGTGTTCATATATGCAAATTACACAGAAAGAATCCCCTGCATTCGAGTATGTGGAAAACTTATGCATTGATTTACACTTCCTATAGCTTAAATAACTCATTTGTCATTAATACCTCTTCAGAATGACAGACTGTATTATGTAATGTGCTAAATACAAATATCAGTCACAGTTTGCTCCCTTGCATTGTGAATACATTTTAATAATAGCAATGGAGGTAAATCAGAGTGTGAGGAAAATGTTACGGAGTTTACAAAATAAATTATAAATAAGAGTCTAATGCTATATGAGAGGTCTTTAATCAATTACTGAATTTGGCTTCTGAGTATAAATACATGGCTCATGTCATTCTGGTGGAAATTGCTTGGAAAATTATGCTTCTATTTTTATTAATTTTGAAACAAATGTTCATCTTTTCTCTGAACTCTGTTCTCTGCTTAACATTGGTAGAGGAGAAAGGTTATTGTAGATGTCTTTTTTGAATGGTGACTAAATTAATTTTATTTTCTATTATTATCTATTAGGTGAAACTAACAGGCACTTTTCACAGACATTAGCTGTTCCAGACTTCAGTACTCCTGTCATCCTAACCATGCACATTACTATATGATGACCTGCCTTGCCAATTCATTTCATCCTGTCTAGCCCATTCAAATCCCAGGGTTTTGTGAATATAGCAAAAACACAGAACTTTACACTCTACGAAGGTTTGGCCATTTCAGATTTTATGGCTTAATGAATAATTCTGTTCTTAGCCATCACTCTACACAGATAGGTATCTAAGCAACATTATCCTGCAGATTCAAAAGGGATGAGACAAAAGGAACTTATGAAAATGTGCTTTATTACATGATAAAGGTATTCCTGTATATCTGATGCATACTTATATTAATACCAACATTCCTTTTTATTTTTTTTTTCAGGTTTTATTTAGTGTTGTTTCTGTGTTGGCACTCAACCAAACTTAAATTGTCAGCAGCCCTGAAGTTGCAAAGGATGGAACACTTTGGATCTTTGGAAAATCAAATGCTTCTAAAGATAAGAATTCATTCTGTTATCTTGAATATATTACTGTCTATTGTTTTTTTATTTTTTAAATTGGAGTATAACTGCTTTACAATGTTGTGTTAGTTTCTGCTGTACAATGCAGTGAATCAGCTATATGTATACCTATATCCCCCTCCCTCTTGGACGTCCCTCCCATGCACCCATCTAGGTCATCACAGAGCACTGAGCTGAGCTTCCTGTGCTTTATAGAATGTTCCCACTAGCTATCTATTTTATGCATGGTAGTGTATATATGTCAATCCTAATCTCCCAATTCGTCCCACCCACCCTTTCCCCCCCCGTGTCCACATATCCTTTCTCTATATCTGTGTCTCTATTCCTGCCCTGCAAATATGTTCATCTGTACCATTTTTCTACATTCCACATATATGTGTTAATATATGATATTTGCTTTTCTCTTTCTGGCTTACTTCACTCTGTATAACAGACTCTAGGTCCATCCACATCTCCACAAATGACCCAATTTTGCTCCTTTTTATGGCTGAGTAATATTCCATTGTATATATGTACCACATCTTCTTTATCCATTCATCCATTGTTGGACATTTAGGTTGTTTCCATGTCCTGGCTATTGTAAATAGTACTGCAATGAAAATGGGGGTACATGGTTCCTTTTGAATTATGGTCTTCTGAGGGTATATTCCCAGTAGTGGGATTGCTGGGTCATATGATGATTCTATTTTTAGTTTTTTAAGGACCTCCATACTATTCTCCATAGTGGCTGTATCAATTTACATTCCCACCAACAGTGCAAAAGGGTTCCCTTTTCTCCACACCCTCTCCAGCATTTATTGTTTGTAGATTTTTTGATGATGGCCATTCTGACCTGTGTGAGGTGATATCTCATTGTAGTTTTGACTTGCATTTCTCTAATAACTAGTGATGTTGAGCAGCTTTTCATGTGCTTGTTGGCCATCTGTATGTCCTCCTTGGAGAGGTGTCTATTTAGGTCTTCCACCCATTTTTTTTATTGGATTGTTTGGTTTTTTTTTATATTGAGCTCCATGAGCTGTTTATGTATTTTGGAGTTTAATCCATTGTCTGTTGCTTCATTTGCAAATATATTCTCCCATTCTGAGGGTTGTCTTTTCATCTTGTTTATGCTTTCCTTTGCTGTGCAAAAGGTTTTAAGTTTTATTAGGTCCTATTTATTTTTGCTTTTATTTTTATTACTCTAGGAGGTGGGTCAAAAAAGATCATGCTGTGGTTTATGTCAAAGAGTGTTTTTCCTATGTTTTCCTCTAAGAGTTTTATAGTGTCCGGTCTTCCATTTAGGTCTTTATTCAGTTTTGAATTTATCTTTGTGTGTCATGTTAAAGAATATTCTAATTTCATTCTGTTACATGTAGCTGTCTGGTTTTCCCAGTCCCACTTATTGAAGAGGCTGTCTTTTCTCCATTGTATATTCTTGCCTCCTTTGTCATAAATTAGGTGACCATATGTGTGTGGGTTTATCTCTGGGCTTTCTATCCTGTACCATTGATCTGTATTTGTGTTTTTGTGCCAGTACCATCCTGTCTTGATTACTGTAGCTTTGTAGTATAGTTTGAAGTTGGGGAGCCTGATTCTTCCAGGTCCATTTTTCTTCCTCAAGATTGCTTTTACTCTTCAGGGTCTTTTGTGTTTCCATACAAATTGTAAAAATTTTTTGTTCTAATTCTGTGAAGAATGCCATTGGTAATTTGATAGGGATTGCATTGAATCTGTAGGTTGCTTTGGGTATTTTTTTCACGGTATTGATTCTTCTAATCCAAGAAGAATCCATCTGTTCATGGTATATTTCTCCATTTTTTATGTCATCTTAGATTTCTTTCATCAGTGTTTTATAGTTTTTTGAGTATAGGTCTTTTGCCTCCTTAGGTAGGTTTATTCCTAGGTATATTATTTTTGTTGCAATGGTAAATGGGATTGTTTCCTTAATTTCTCTTTCTGATCTTTTGTTGTTAGTGTATAGGAATGCAAGATATTTCTGTGCATTAATTTTGTATCCTGCAAACTTACCAAATTCATTGATTAGTTCTAGTAGTTTTCTGATGGCATCTTTAGGATTTTCTATGTATAGTATCATGTCATCTGCAAACAGTGACAGTTTTACTTCTTATTTTCCAATTTGTATTCCTTTTATTTCTTTTTCTTCTCTGATTGCTGTGGCTAGGACTTCCAAAACTATGTTGAATAAGAGTGGTGAGAGTGGACATCTTTGTCTTGTTCCTGATCTTAGTGGAAATGATTTCAGTTTTTCACCATTGAGAATGATGTTTGCTGTGATTCTGTCATATATGTCCTTTATTATGTTGAGGAAGATTCCCTCTATGCCCATTTTCTGGAGAGTTTTTATCATAAATGGGTGTTGAATTTTGTCAAAAGCTTTTTCTACCTCTATTGAGATGATCATATGGTTTTCAATCCTTAATTTGTTAACATGGTGTATCACATTGATTGATTTGCATATACTGAAAAAACCTTGAATTCCTGGGACAAATCCCACTTGATCATGGTGTATGATCCTTTTAATGTGTTGCTGGATTCTGTTTACTAGTATTTTGTTGGGGAATTTTGCATCTATTACAGTGATATTGGTCTGTAATTTTCTTTTTTTGTTGTATATTTGTCTGGTTTTGGTATCAGGGTGATGATAGCCACCTAGAACGAATTTGGGAGTGTTCCTCCCTCTGCAACTTTTTGGAAGAGCTTGAGAAGGATAGGTATTAGCTCTTCTCTAAATGTGATAGAATTTGCCTGTGAAGCCATCTGGTCCTGAATTTTTGTTTGCTGGATTTTTTTGTGTGTTTGTGGTACACGGACCTCTCACTGTTGTGGCCTCTCCCGTTGCGGAGCACAGGCTCCGGACGCGCAGGCTCAGCAGCCATGGCTCACGGGCCTAGCCGCTCCGTGGCATGTGCGATCTTCCTGGACTGGGGCACAAACTTGTGTCCCCTGCATCGGCAGGCGGACTCTCAACCACTGCGCCACCAGGGAAGCCCTTGCTGGAATATTTTTAATTATAGTTTCAATTTCATTACTTTGATAAGTCTGTTTATATTTTCTAATTCTTCCATGTTTGTTTAGTCTTGGAAAATTGTACCTTTCCAAGAATTTGTGCATTTCTTCGAGGTTATCCATTTTATTGGCACATAATTGCTTGTAGTAGTCTCTTATAATCCTTTGTATTTGTACAGTGTCAGTTGTAATTTCTCCTTTTTCATTTCTAATTTTATTGGTTTGTGTTTTCTTGATGAGTCTGGCTAAAGGTTTATCAATTTTATCTTTTCATAGAACCAACTTTTAGTTTTATTGAATTTCGTTATTGTTTTCTTCATTTATAGATTCATTTATTTCTGCTCTGATCTTTATGATTTCTTTCCTTCTACTGACTTTGGGTTTTCTTTGTTCTTCTTTCTCTAGTTGCCTCAGGTGTTAGGTTAAATTGTTTATTTGAGATTTTTCTTGTTTCTTGAGGTGAGATTGAATTGCAATAAACTTCCCTCTTAGAACTGCTTTTGCTGTGTCCCACAGGTTTTAGGTCATAGTGTTTTTGTTGTCATTTGTTTCTATGTATTTAGTTATTTCCTCTTTGATTTCTTCAGTGATCTCCTGGTTATTTTGTAGCACACTGTTTAGCCTCCATGTATTTGTGTTTTTTACGTTTTTTTTTCTCCTGTAATTGATATCTAATCTCATAGCCTTGTGGTCAGAAAAGGTGCTTGATATGATTTCAATTTTCTTAAATTTACTGAGGCTTGATTTGTGACCCAGGATGTGATCTATTCGGCAGAATGTTCTGTGTGCACTTGAGAAGAAAGTGTATTCTGCCACTTTTGGGTGGAATATCCTATAAATATTAATAAAATCTATCTGGTCTGTTTTATCATTTAAAGCTTGGGTTTCCTTATTTATTTTTTGTTTGGATGATCTGTCGATTGGTAAAAGTGGGGTGTTAAAGTCCCTACTATTACTGTTACTGTTGATTTCCCCTTTTATGGTTGTTAGCCTTATGTATTGAAGTGCTCCTATTTTGGGTGCATAAATATTTATAATTGTTATATCTTCTTATTGGATTGATCCCTTGATCATCATGTAGTGTCCTTCCTTATCTCTTGTAACAGTCTTTATTTTAATGGCTATTTTATCTGATATGAGTATTGCTACTCCAGCTCTGTTTTGATTTCCATATACATAGAATATCTTTTTCCATTGCCTCACTTTCATTCTGTATGTGCCCGTAGGTCTGAAGTGAGTCTCTTGTAGACAGCATATATATGGGTCTTGTTTTTGGATCCATTCAGCTAGTCTGTGTCTTTTAGTTGGGGCATTTAATCCATTTACGTTTAAGGTAATTATCAATATGTATGTTCCTATTACTATTTTCTTAATTATTTTAGGTTTGTTTTTGTGGGTCTTTTTCCTCTCTCGTGTCTACTGCCTAAAGAAGTTCCTTTAGCATTTGTTGTAGAGCTGGCTTGGTGGTGCTGAATTGTCTTAGCTTTTGCTTGTCTGTAAAGCTTTTGATTTCGCTGTCGTATCTGAATGAGATCCCTGTTGGGTAGAGTAATCTTGGTTGTAGGTTTTTTGCTTTCATCACTTTAACTATATTCTGCCACTCCCTTCTGGCCTGCAGAGTTTCTGCTGAAAAACCAGCTGATAACCTTATGGGGATTCCATTGTATGTTATTTTTTGCTTTTCCCTTGTTGCTTTTAATGTTTTCTTAGTATTAATTTTTTGTTAGTTTGATTAATATGTGCTCAGCGTGTTCCTCCTTGGGTTTATTTCCTTTCCCATGTTAAGTAAGTTTTCAACTATAATCCCTTTGAATATTTTCTCAAACCCTTTCTTTTTCTCTTCTTCTTCTGAGACCCCTATAATTTGAATGTTGTTGCATTTAGTGTTGTCCCAGAGGTCTCCGAGATTGTCTTCAATTCTTTTGATTATTTTTTCTTTATTCTACTACTCGGCAGTTATTTCCACCACTCTGTCTTCCAGTCTATTGTTTTTTTTCATTTCTTCCCTCACTTACTTTTGCTACTCATATTAACATATTCTATTATTATCGAACGAGTACCTTCTGTCACGTAATTCCAAGAAAAATCTCCTACAGTGTCCAGAAGATATATCAGTTGAGTGTATTAGCTCAATAAATACTGTTAAATAATTGAAGAGCTATCATTCTCTTCACCCACAGTTGTCCCTCTCCTTAGGGACCCTCTACTTTCTTCATTTACACTATTTGAAAGTTTGAAGGGAGAAATCACATCAGTTTTTGAAAATCTTTGTATTCTATAGTGGTCATTTTGTAGACTGGCAAGATTAACTTACAATGATGTAGCTTTAAAAAACAATGAGTCAGTTAAGGAAAATTAAGGCAAAAACTCAAAATAGTTTATGCTAGTTGAGTGCTTACTAAATACTAGGCACTATTCTTTTTCATTTATTTTATTTCAGCCACACCAAGTGGCTTGAAGGATCTCAGTTCCCTGACCAGGGATTGAACCCAGGCCATAGCAGTGAAAGCCTGGAATCCTAACCACTAGGCCACCAGGGAACTCCCAATACTAGGCACTATTCTAAGCAACATATGTTATTAAATCTTTGAATCTCATCAGTCCTTGAGATTGCAACTAGCATTATATCTTTCTTTCTGAAAGAGGAAATGGAGGCAAGGAGAGGTGAATTATTTACCCAAAGATATAGCTTGTAAGTGTTGAACAGTGAAGGAGGGGCTGGGTTGAATCTAGGTAGATATCCTGGTTCTAGAATCCCTGCTTCTAACCAGTATCCTATACTACCTCTCATACTTTCTCATAGAAGCTTAAGTTTCTACACTCCTTCCCCCTAATAATTACAACAGTCCAGCCAGGAAAGCATTATAAGTCAAAGAATTGCTTTTACTCTGCAAATGAAGCTTTAATACAAGTCCTTTCACAACCTAATTATATGGCTGACACATAGCAAGTTCATAATAGCTATTTTTATTACCCACTAAGTGATGAGTGCTCTTTTAGGTTATAAAGGGTATAGAAAAGGGTATATGCAGTGAACTGTGCCTAGAAGAACTTGACATTTCTTTGAGGAGATAATATAGACAAGAATGAAACAAAAGAAAAGCATGTGGCAGTAATTAATGGAGTGATAAGGATGTGTGAAGCACACATGACAAATCCTGAATGTTGTTTAAGAGGGAGATCACTCTGGCTTGCAGTTCTAGAAAAAACCCACATCTCTTAATGCTGTGGAGGGATGTGAACTGAATGATAAAAATCCCACAAAGTCGAGACCAGCTGAACAGCCATAAAATCTCTTCCATTCTAGTTAAACATGAGTATGGAATTTTAGAAAAGAATATGTACATTCTTGAGACAAAAAAGTGTGCGTAGGTCTGGAGGAAAGGGTCAGTTTTACACAGTAGAGAGATTTCTGGTGAGATGGAGCAACTAGATTAAGATCATACGACACCTGGAGAAGACGTAAATAAATTACAATTTGAGATGCAGTATTTTAGAGAGTAATTCAATGAAAGCATTGTTCATGATAGATAGAAACTTTTAAAAAATTACATCAGGGAAAGGGAAAGTATAAAGAAGATCAACAGTTATTCCAAAATGAAGGAATGAAAACATGGTCTATAATGATGACAATGAATAGGAAAAGTACTTGGTGTATAAATGGTTCAGGTGAAACAGGAGTAGAGGAAGTAAAAAATAGTAATAAGTGAGTTTAGATTCTAATTGGGAATAAAAGTAATGATTTTACTAACAATGAAAATAGGAAGGGTTCTGATTTTTAGGTGGGAAAACAACTTTGGTATATTATGAGTTTACATTAATAATGTAAAAAGGAAAATTTCAGTAAATGTCTAGAGATTTCACACTATTCCATTAGTGAGGAGATAAATTGGCAAATTTGGACTTGGGATAATAATAGTGAAGATCCCAGTATGAATCATCACAATGATTGAACTCTCTAAAAGGGAAAATATGGCCATCCATATTTTTCTGCAGGAACTGCACTTGTACAGTCAGAAACAAAATATAGGGAGGAACATTCGATAGTATAGGAAAATGATAGGAAAATATTAAATGACTCATCCCTTGGTTCAGGTCTGGAAAAACTGTGTGGTCAACAGAGAACTAATTGAATAATGAAGTAAGAAGTGTATGATAGTAATTATAATTCAGATAAAGGAAAGAGCATGCTAATAGATATGATAACATAGGCTTGATGCAATGTCATCAAAATGTGTTCAGAGAGGAAGGACACTAAGTTCAAGGACTTTAGATAGAAGTGCCAAAAAGTGATGTGATCCAGGCTGTCATCAAGCTATTGAAGAAAGTGAAAATAGAGATCGAGAGTTGAGAAGTGTTACTGAAAAGTGTGGGGAGATTGATAAGTGCACTAGAGCAACAATAAGAATGCTGTCATCCAAGAAAGATTGCATGAGAGGGAAGGGAAAGAAAAAGGAAGACTACTGGTTTAAATTGTCTAAGGAGATGGAAAGGAAACTTGGTATGTAGTTGGAGGAGAGTATTGGCTAACATTTAGTTTTATCAGCATGTCAGTAAAATAGAACTGCATATTGAAAATTATACTTTGTAAAAATCTAAAACAAGTTAACGAGGTTTGCAAGAGCTGAAAATATTCATTTGAATATGGCATGAAGTATTACTGAGACTGCTATTCTGCAAGAGTGACAAAGCCACATACTGTTTTATAGTAGGTGTTGCAAATAAGACTACTGAAAAATTCTGGAATATAATTTATCTTATGCCATTTTTAACGCAACATAATTAAAACTCAAGGAAAAATCTGTACATCGATTTCTGTCTTAGGAAATTTATATTCACAAACCATTTATAATGGTTTGTTTTAGGATAACTTCTTTGGACATTTTCTCTCTCTCTCTCTCTCTCTCTCTCTCTCTCTCTCTCTCTGTCTCTCTCTCTCTCTCTCTCTCTCTCTCTCTTTCAGTACTTTTAACCAGATACGTGATGCTGAAAAGCTCAGAACAGCAAGTTGAATATGTAAATGATACTTCTTGATTTCCAGTAAACTTGGTTTTTTAGGCTTATGATTTGAGAATAAACAAAGCACATCTCAGTGAGTATATGAAATTGAAACACGTTGCCCTTTCAAATAATAACAGGCATCTTCACTCCTACAAATTATAACAATATTTCAAGAGGAACCTTGGATTTACTTGTTTCCTTGCCTATTTCTACAGGTGCGCTACTGTTTTCTTAAGAATTCTGAATTCACCATACAGCCCCTCAAAGACCTACTTATAACGCATAGTACATTGATTTCATCTGCTGAATTCATGCCATAGATCTCTCAAAAGGAAAGGAAAGTTCTAATATGTATACTTTCTTTTATTACTTTCTATGAACAATGCCTCTTCTAACACTATAGCGCAGATTTTTTTTCTTTAGTTGCCATTTACAACTTCCTTATTCAAGTCAAAACTACCAAAAATTTTTTTCAGTCACATTGCTTACATAGAAATGAGGGGCAATTAAAGTGGCTTAATAGCAACTAATCACAAGAGACTTGTGAGAAAAAAATCAGCATTATTTGAGCTAAGTCTGAAAAAGTTTATACCCTTGAACCTTCAAGGGTATTAGTTCCATGCCTTAAATCCACTAACCTTTCCATAGTTTTGTTATATCTTTTTCCCACTAGATAATCCTTTCCTGTCTCATTTTATTTCTTTGCCATCAAACATAGACTGACTTATACCTCATGTGTAAAGCCAGATATTATTGGCATTGATCACTATTCGTTGTCAAGAAACATTATAAGACAAATAGAACAAAAAAGAAAGTGAGTTTCGAAAAGCCTGGCTAAATTTTAATGTATTATTTAGGAAATACTGGAGATAGGATAATAATCGGTTATACAACTGTGTTGATTGCAGAAGTTGCAAATTCTTCCTCTCCATGTATGTGGGCAACCCCTTTGCAGTTCTTCCCATCAGTGTGAGTTCATTCTTCCATCCCCTGAATATGGACTTGGCCACGTGACTTGGATTGACCAATGAGACATTAGTAAACATGACCTTTAAGATGTTTGTTGGATCCAGCTCTTTCTTGACACTCGGAGGCTGTCCCAAGATGGCCTGTTGGATAGTGAAAGATTTGTGGCCCAGTAACCCAGAAGACAGCCTGCCAACTGTCACACATATGAGGGTGGCCATCCTTGATCATCCAGCCACCATCTGATCTACAAGCTGGCCAGAGATCTGAAAAGCTAACACAGAACAGAAGAACCACCCAGCCAACACATATAATAGTGGGAAAAATAAGCAGGTTTTGTTTTCTTTTTAAAGCGAAACACTGAATTCTGGGATGGTTTGTTAAACAAGTCTAGCTGATATAAACTAATCTCTCAACTAAACTAGGGATCAGAAAAGAAATATATGTAATTATGTTTAAACTGACATTTAACACAAAAATGATCCTGATCCGGGATTAGTAATCTCACTATCCCCACCCTCACTCACCTACTGACACCTTATTTTGCAGTGATCCAATATTGGGACATTTATTTATATCTGAATCACTATCTGTTCCCAAAGTCCACCTCAAATCTCTACAACTGCTCTGTCCTCTAAGAGCTGTATCAATTTGCCAGTCTCCTATTCATCCTTCTCTCAATTCCTAATCAGACTCACTAAAATACTTTGAGAGTCCACAATAGGTTTCTAGTTTTATGATAAACATTGGCCCTAACTCTCTTTCACATGGACATGGTCCAGCAGTTTCTGAACCTTGTCAGACCATCTAACATGATCTACCAGGGCAGTCTCTTGAGCCTGAACACCTTGCAGAAAACTTTTCGGCTACTTTCTTGGTAAGTCTGTGATTCTCAACATGGGAATCCTAGTATTTGCCCATGTTTCTTGGGAATATTGTTGTCAGCTATTTGGACACATATAAGAAGAACTGGGCAGCATTCAACCTGTGAATAATCCTAACACTGTTGACTGAAGATTCTTGAGTTCTTGTAAGTTATCTGCCTCCAAGACCTGAACCACACTGTGTATTGACTTTGTAGAACTTCAATAGAATGTTCTACACATTTTTTCTTTCTCTAGCATAATGCTCCTCATGAATTTTTCTACTCCTTATATTAAGACGCCTCTACCCGCGGTTCCAATGTCTCTTGTTCAAGTACGTCATTACCTTCTAGATTTGGCCTTGGTTGATGTTGTGGGGTAAGAGACTTCAGAATAATCATGCCATTCCAAAACATGCCACTTTAGCATGAGGATTATTTTGAGCTGAAGCAAACTGGGACACGGCAGATGCAGGAGAAGCTCTCTGCTCTCCTCCTATCCACCTGAAAAGTGGACATAAATTTCCCTTTTCAAGGTGTCCCCTCTCTTGTACCAGGAACAATCATCATCACCGGATATGAAGATAACACTGAAATGAATCTGCATAAACAACACATTACTAAAGAACCTTTATCTTCCATTAGTTTCCCCATATATTTTCCTCCCCACAATTTACTGCTTCTAGAAGCCCAAAACGCTTTCCTTTGTTGAACCATTTCTATATAATTTATCACCCTTTGTTAAAATTGTATATAAGTCCCTGGGTCTAACTATTTCTTTAGGTCTTCACTCCTTTTCCGTGAAGGTTTCCCCTTTTCCATTAAAAAAAAAAATTGCCTTTTCTCTTGTTAAGCTATTTTTTTGTTCAGTTTAATTTGTAGCTCACTGACCAAAACATAAAAGGGTGGAGGAAAAGTTGTTTTCCCTCCCAACACCTGCCATAGGCCATCTTCTATGAGAAACTCCAATATCTTAGGAAATTGTGAATTTATGGAAGCCATATTGAAACTAATTTACAGCCTGCAACTTAAGCGGGAGATCTCATGTTCTCTTTTCCTCAGCACTAATCATGACTCACTCCAGATTTTGTTCTCCATAATTAACGTTACCCTCTCTCTTCCTTTGGACCATAAAAATTATTCCTTGCCTCACTGCTTGCTGATTCCCTATGCACGACTTTCACCCTTTAATTTTATCCTTTTCTTGTTAATTTCAATATCTAATAAAACAGTGCTCCATTATAAGTTTCCAGTAGCTGCAATTATCTAAATAGGTAATCTGAAAATTTCTTTAGCTAATAAGTGTAACATGACTAAAAGTCATTTCTTTATTTTATAAAATCTGACTTTTAATAGCTAAAATTCTTACACTTTGAGACTGAATGTCTCTATGATATGTACCAAGCAAATTAAAAATAAATACATTTTAAAAGCTGACATTTTTTACCTTTGAAATTGCAAAAAGAAAAATTAACATAATCAAATGTATTTTTAGGCACTCATAAAAGGATATAGAACTAGCCCATTTAAAGAAAAAGACATTTCTAGTGAAATATAATTTAAAAGCAAGTCATATTGCCACTAGTAGCCATGAGTAACAGAGGTGGTAATATAACGATTTAACAAATCTTAACATTTTGCTATAAATGCTTCAGAGTTTTAAAGACAAACACATTAAAGTTGTGTTGGAACCATATATCCTTTCAGCACCATTTCTCCTTGTTACTCCCTTGAGAAAGCAAAATGTTGATGTTTGTGTGTGTGATTTTCAAGATGTATTACTTAGTTTTTATTTAGGCTTCTTATTTTGAGCTAATTTTAAACTTACAGAGAAGTTTCAAAAACAGAACAAAGAGTTCCCTTCTATCTCTCATGATAACATCTCACATAACCATCACAAAATTATCACAAAAGGATTACTAGGTTTTAAAAATATTACTATGTATCTTTCTATCCAAAAATAATACATAGCATCGTTTAGCATATTTTTCAATCTTACATACCATATTACACTGTAATATCATTTGGCAATATTTTTGTTGTGTTGTATTGTTGTAATCAAATTGTATTTGGTTAATGTGGATAGATAGATATAACACTAGGTTTTGTTTTGTTGTTATTGTTATTTTACTGTTGTACAATATGCCATTGTTTTCTCTAAAAGTAGAATTGCGTAAGTTTACTCTAAAAGTGGGAACTGCTTCATGGAAGAATGTATACTCTTCCAATTTTTCAAAATACTGCAAAATGGCTCTCTAAAGTGTTTGTACAAAATAGTCATTTTCAATAGTGTATGAGAGTTCTGGTTTGGCCACATTGTCAGATCTTTAAAAAATTGGCAAATTTATGGGTGGAAAATAGCATCTCCTTGTTTGACTAGGAATTTTCTTGATGATTGGTGAGGCTGAATATACTTTAATATAATGTTTCCTTTTCCAGGATTTGCCTCCTGGCATAACAATCCCATATTTCTGTTAGTCTTTGTAGTGGTACATTATAAACTGTAGTTTCAATCCTTTGTTGCTTTTAGGAAATACAAATACCTTCTGCTAGTGTTTGTCTGTTTTGCCTTTTAAAGTTCTTTATATCTTCTGCTGCAAAGAGTTTTTAACTTCAATGAGGTAAAATATACCAAACTTACACTTTTTGTGTCTAATTTTTGAAATATGTTCCTATCTGGAGTGCATAAATATATTCTTCTATATTTTCTTTGAAATTAAAAAGTAGCACATTTACATGATCAGTGTAGCTGAAACATTTTTATTGGTAATAATTTCTTTTATAAAAAAATTTTTATTGAAGTATAGTTGATTTACAATATTGTGTTTCAGGTGTACAACAGACCAATCCATTTCATATATACACATATATATATATATATATATATATATACAGCTATATATGCAAATATATTTGCATACACTATCTTCAGTTTCTTCGTTTGTTAGGTTATTAAAACATATTGAGTACAGTTACCTATGCTATATAAGTAGGTCCTTGCTCATTATCTATTTTATATATAGTAGTGTGTATAACTTAATCTCAACCTCCTCATTTATCCCTCCCTCTCCCCTCTTTTCCCCCTTTGATAGCCATGTTTGTTTTCTAAATCTCTAAGTCTATTATTGTTTTTTAAATAAGTTCATTTGTATTTATTTATTTTTTAGATTCTGCATATAAGCAATGTCACATGATATTTGTCTTTCTCTAACTGACTTCATTTAGTATGACAATCTCCAGGTCCATCCACATTGCTGCAAATGGCATTATTTCCTTCTTTTTTATGTGTGAGTAATATTCCATTGTATATATCTACCATACCTCCTTTATCCATTCATCTGTCAATGGACATTTAGGTTGCTTCCATGTCTTGGCTATTGTAAACAGCACTGTACTGAACACTCGGTGCATGTATCCTTTTGAACCATTGTATTCTCTGGATATATGACCAGGAGTGGGATTGCTGGATCATATGGTAACTCTATTTTTAGTTTTCTAAGGAACCTCCGTACTGTTCTCCATAGAGGCTGTATCAATTTACATTTCCACCAACAAGGTAGGAGGGTTCCCTTTCCTCCACACGCTCTCCAGCATTTATTGTTTGTAGATTTTTTGATGATGGCCATTCTGACTGGTGTGAGGTGATACCTCTTTGTGGTTTTGATTTGCATTTCTCTTGTAACTAGTGACGTTGAGCATCCTTTCATGTGCTTGTTGGCCATCTTGGAGAGATGTCTATTTTGGTCCTCTGCCCATTTTTTGATTGGGTTGTTCATTTTTTTGATATTGAGCTCCATGAGCTGTTTGCATATTTTGGAGATAAATCCCTTGTAAGTTGCTTCATTTGCAAATATTTTCTCCCATTCTGAGGATTGTCTTTTTGTTTTGTTTATGGTTTTCTTTGCTGTGCAAAAGCTTTTATTAGGTCCCATTTGTTTATTTTTGTTTTTATTTTCATTATTCTACGTGGTGGATCAAAAATGATCTTGCCATGATTTATGTCAGAGAGTGTTCTGCCTATGTTTTCCTCTAAGAGTTTTATAGTATCTCGCCTAACATTTAAGCCTGTAATCCATTTTGAGTTTATTTTTGTGTATGGTGTTAGAGAGTGTTCTAATTTCATTCTTTTACATGTAGCTGTCTAGTTTTCCCAGCACCACTTATTGAAGAAACTGTCTTTTCTCCATCATACATTCTTGTCTCCTATGTCATAGATTAGGTGGCCATAGGTGCATGGGTTTACCTCTGGACTTTCTATCCTGTTCCATTGATCTATATTTCTGTTTTTGTGCCAGTACCATACTGTTTTGATTTCTGTACCTTTGTAGTATAGTCTGAAGTCATGGAGCCTGATTCCTCCAGCTCCATTCTTCTTTCTCAAGATTGCTTTGGCTATTAGGGGTCTTTTGTGTTTCCATACAAATTGTACATTTTTTGTTCTAATTTTGTGAAAAATGTCTTTGATAGAGATTGCATTGAATCCGTAGACCGCTTTGCATAGTATAGTCATTTTGACAATATTGATTCTTCCAATCCAAGAATATGGTATATTTCTCCATCTCTTCGTGTCATTTCAATTTCTTTTATCAGTGTCTTATAGTTTTCGGAATACAGGTCTTTTGTATCCTTAGGTAGGTTTATTCCTAGGTACTTTTTTTTTTTTTTGATGCAGTGGTAAACGCAATTGTTTCCTTAATCTCTCTTTCTGATATTTTGTTGTTAGTGTATAGGGATGCAAGAGTTTTCTGTGTATTAATTTTGTATCCTAGCACTTTACCGAATTCATTGATGAACTCTCATAGTTTTCTGGTAGCATCTTTAGGGTTTTCTATGTATAGTATCATGTCATCTGCAAACAGATAGTTTTACTTCTTTTTTTTCCAATTTGGATTCTTTTATATCTTTTTATTCTCTGTGGCTAAAACTTCCAAAACTATGTTGAATAAAAGTGGCAAGAGTGGGCATCCTTGTCTTGTTCCTGATTGTAGAGGAAGTGCTGTCAGCTTTTCACTATTGAGTGTGATGTTAGCTGTAAGTTTGTCATATATGTCCTTTATTGTGTTGAGGTAGGTTCCCTCTACGCCCATTTTCTGGAGAGTTTTTACCGTAAATGGTGTTGAATTTTGTCAGATGCAGATTTTTTTCTGCATCTATTGAGATGATTATATGGTTTTTATTCTTCAATTTGTTAGTATAGTGTATCACATTGACTGATTTGCATATATTGAAGAATCCTTGCATCCCTGGGATAAATCCCACTTGATCAGGGTGTATGATCCTTTTAATGTGTTGTTGGATTCTGTTTGCTAGTATTTTGTTGAGAAGTTTTTTGTCTGTGTTCATCAGTGATATTGACCTGTAATTTTCTTTTTTTGTGATGTCTTTGTCTGGTTTTGGTATCAGGGTGATAGTGGCCTCATAGAATGAGCTTGGCAATGTTCCTTCCTCTGCAATTTTTGGAAGAGTTTCAGAAGGGTAGATGTTAAATCTTCTCTAAATGTTTGATAGAATTCATCTGTGAAGCCATCTGGTCCTGGACTTTTGTTTTTTGGGAGTTTTTTAATTGCACTTTCAATTTCAATACTTGTGATTGGGCTGTTCATATTTTCTATTTCTTCCTGGTTCAGTCTTGGATGTTTGCACCTTTCTAGGAATTTGTCCATTTCTTCTAGGTTGTCCATTTTATTGGCGTATAGTTTCCGGCAGTAGTCTGTTATAATTCTTTGTATTTCTGTAGTGTCCATGATAACTTCTCCTTTTTCATTTCTAATTTTATTGATTTGAGTCCTCTCTCCTTTTTCTTGATGAATCAAGCTAAAGGTTTATCAATTTTGTTTATCTTTTCAGAAAACCATCTTTTAGTTTAATTGATCTTTTCTATTGTTTTCTTCATCTCTAGTTTATTTATTTCTGCTCTGATCTTTATGGTTTCTTTCCTTCTACTAAGTTGGAGTTTTGTTTTTTCTTCTTTCTCTGGTTGGTTGAGCTGTAAGGTTAGGTTGTTTATTTGAGATTTTTCTTGTTTCCAGAGGTAAGATTGTATTGCTATAAACTTCCCTCTTAGAACTCCTTTTGCTACGTCCCATAGGTTTGGATCAACATGTTTTTGTTTTCATTTGTGTCTCAGTATTTTTTGATTTCCTCTTTGATTTCTTCAGTGACCCATTGGTTATTTAATAACATATTGTTTAGCCTCCATGTGTTTGTGTTTTTTACAGTTTCCTTTTTTCCTGTAATTGATTTCTAATTTCAGAGGGTTTTGGTCAGGAAAGATGTTTGATATGATTTCAATTTTCTTAAATTTATTAAGGCTTGATTTGTGACCTAAGGTGTGAACTGTCCTGGAGAATGTTTCATGTACACTTGAGAAGGAAGTGTATTCTGCTGCTTTCTGATGGAATGCCCTATAAATACCAGTTAAGTCTATGTGGTCTAATGTGTCCTTTAAGGTTTGTGTTTCCTTATTAATTTTCTGTTTGGATGATGTGTCCATTGGTGTAATGGGGTTTAAAGTTCCCCACTATTGCTGTGTTACTGTTGATTTCCCCTTCTGTGGCTGTTAGCATTTGCCTTATATAGTGAGGTGCTCCTATGTTGGGTGCATAAATATTTACAATTGTTATATCTTCTTCCTTGTTTGATCCCTTGATCAAGATGTACTGTCCTTCCTTGTCCCTTGTAACAGTCTTTATTTAAAAGTCTATTTTGTTTAGTATGAGTATTGCCACTCCAGCTTCTTTTGATTTCTATTTGCATGGAAATTCTTTTTCCATAGCCTCACTTTTAATCTGTATGTGTCCCTAGGTCTGACGTGGGTCTCTTGTAGACAGCATATATACAGGTTTTGTTTTTATATCCATTCAGCCAGTCTATGTCTTTTGGTTGGAGCAGTTAATCCATTTACATTTAAGGTAATTATCAATATGTATGTTCCTATTGCCATTTTTTTGGGTTTTTTCTTGTAGGTCTTTTTTCTTCCCTTCCTGTTTTGTTCTCTTCTCTTGTGTGTTTTCCACCTAGAAAAGTTCCTTTAGCATTTGTTGTAAAGCTGGTTTGGTGGTGCTGAATTCTCTTAGCTTTTGCTTGTCTGTAAAGCTTTTGATTTCTCCATCAAATCTGAATGAGAGCCTTGCTGGGTAGAGTATTCTTGGTTGTAGGTTTTTCCCTTTCACCCCTTTAAATATATAATGCCCCTCCCTTCTGGCCTGCAGTGTTTCTGCTGCAAAAATCAGCTGATAACCTTATAGGGATTCCCTTGGATGTTTTTTACTGCTTTTCCCTTGTTGCTTTTAATATGTTTTCTTTGTATTAAATTTTTTCTTAATTTGATTAATATGTGTCTTGGCCTGTTCCTCCTTGGGTTTATCATATAGGAGATTCTCTGTGCTTCCTGGACTTGGTTGACTATTTCCTTTCCCATGTTATGGAAGTTTATTTAGTATAATCTCTTCAAATATTTTCTCAGGTCCTTTTTTTTTCTCTTCTTCTTCTGGGGCCCCTATAATTTGAATGTTGGTGCATTTAATGTTCTCCCAGAGGTCTCTGAGGCTGTCCTCATTTCTTTTCATTCTTTTTCTTTTATTCTGTTTTGTGGCAGTGATTTCCACCATTCTCTCTCTTCCAGCTCACTTATCCATTCTTCTGCCTTGGTTATTCTGCCATTGATTCCTTCTAGTGTATTTTTCATTTCAGTTATTGCACTGTTCATCTCTGTTTGTTTGTTCTTTAGTTTTTCTAGGTCCTTGTTAAACATCTCTTGCATCTTCTCAATCCATGCCTCCATTCTTTTTGTGAGATCTTGGATCATCTTTACTATCATTATTCTGAATTCTTTTTCAGGTAGATTGCCTATCTCCTCTTCATTTAGTTGTTCTTGTAGGTTTTTATCTTGCTCCTTTGTCTGCAGCAGATTTCCCTTTTGTCTCATTTTGTCTAACTTACTGTGTTTGTGGTGTCCTTTCTGCAGGCTGCAGGATCGTAGCTCCTTTTGCTTCTGGTGTCTGCCCTGGGGTGCGTGAGTTGGATATTGAGTGAGGCCTCCCCTTTGCTCTGTGGTTGTCACCGCCCCTCTCAGGGGCATGGTGTGCTCTGTAGTTGTTGAGGTAGAAGCCCTGAGATCTGTTTCTTAGCTGTGTTTCTGATCTGCGGTGTGAGATAGGTGGGATTGGAGCACTCCCACTTGGAGAGAAGCTTCTGAGTATTCCTCTTCTGGGGCTGTTCACCTGTGAGTGTGCTCAGTTGTGTCCCCTTTCACCCATTGTGCAGGCTCACAAAGTACACTGTTGTTTGCACTCCTCTCAGTCCCACCATTTGCTGGCAAATGGCTTTCATGACTCTCAGGTATTGTTTTCACCAGGCCACCAGCACAGATCCATTGAGGTCAGGTCCCAGTACTGCAGTAGTCATGCATCTGTACCCACTGTGGGATCTATGGAGGCAGCTCAGACTCTGGCCTCACCCAACCCTCAACTGTATGTGCACACAAAGCCCACAGCTGCTAAAGCCAGATCCGTATCAGCTGCAGGAGCACTTGTTGTCTGTTTGGATGTTCCTTAGGCAATGAATTTAGGAAGCCATCAGCAGAGGTTTACTCCATGGTTTGTGTAGCTGTGAAGAGAGATTTCAGGTCTTCTTCCTTAGTTGCACAGCCCCTGGGGCTCAGCTGTGATTTCAGCTCCACTTCTGCATGTTTTCCTTCCACCAGTTTCTGCCCCCGAGGCTGCCCTGGAGCACACGTGTCCGCACAGGCCAGTGAAGGCATTCACAGGCATGGCCAGCACAGCTGGAGGAGGCTTTGGCAGGGTGGTGCCTGGGCCACAGGATCGGCGCAGCCTGAGGAGGCTTTGGCAGGGGCGGTTCTCAGGCCCACCAGGACTGGTGTGACCTTTGGAGGCTTTGGCAGGGGTAGCACTTGGGCCCGCCGGGGCCTGCATGGCTGGAGGAGGTTTTAGCTTGAGAGGCAGGCGAGCCCGCTGAGGCAGGCACCCCTGCTAGTGCCTGCAGAGGCAGAGGCCGCCATATGGGGAAGGGAGTTTCAAAGGTGGCCCTGCCCCTTGCATGCCAGTCAACAAATGCACCATGCTTCTATGGTGGTCCAGGTTTCTCCCTCAATCTTTTCCAGTTGTGGAGCTCCTTAGTCCCATCCTTTCAGGCTGTCTCTTCACAGCCAACATCTATCCTCTCCCTGGGTCTGCTCTCCAAACCCCACTTTCCAGCACCCAGCCCCCCTCTACACCACGAAACACATGACTTGGGCTGGAGTGTGCAGGGCTGTAGCATGGACCATGCACGTAGTTCCTACTCTGTCCTCGCAGAGACTGGATGCTGCATTCCCCTCTGATCCCCCAAAGCTTCCTCTCTATCCCAGGTGATCTCTCCACTGTGAGGTGGCTTTCCTGACTGTGGGAACCTCTCCTCTCCTTCAGCTCCCCTGCCCAGGGTGCTGGTCTCATCCTGTTTCCTCTTTTATTTCTTTCTTTCATCCTAGCTGGTTGCATGGGGATTTTTCTTGTCCTTTTAGGTGTCCAAGGACCTCTACTAGTGTTCAATAGGTGCCCTGTGAGAATTGTTTCATTTGTAGATGTATTCTTGTTGTACTTGTGAGGAGAGGCAAACTCCAAGTCCTCCTATTTTGCCATCTTGACTCCTCTCCCTGATCGATTTTGTTTTTTTATATAAATTTATTTATTTTTGGCTGTGTTGGGTCTTTGTTGCTGCGCATGGGCTTACTCTAGTTGTGGCAAGCGGGGGCTACTCTTTGTTGCAGTGTGCATGCTTCTCTTTGCAGTAGCTTCTTGTTGCAGAGCACAGGCTCTAGGTGTGCAGGCTTCAGTAGTTGTGGCATGCAGGCTCTAGAGCACAGGCTCAGTAGTTGTGGTACATGGTCATAGTTGATCCGTGGCATGTGGGATCTTCCAGACCAGGGATCGAACCCGTGTTCCCTGCATTGGCAGGTGGATTCTTAATCACTGGAACACCAGGGAAGTCCCAATTTTCTTATATTTAGCCAGATTTGCTTTGTGGCCCAGCATGCATTCTATTCTGAAGAATGTTCCATGGGAACTTGAAAAGAATGTGTATTCTGCTGCTTTAGGATGGAATGTTTTATAAATATTAAGTCCATCTGGTCTAATTTGTCATTTAAGACCTGTGTTTCCTTACTGATTTTCTGTCTGCATGATCTGTCCACTGATGTAAGCGAGGTGTCAAAGTCCCACACTGTTATTGTGTTATTGTTGATTTATCCTTTAAGGCTGTTAGCATTTTATATATTGAGGTTTTCCTGTGTTGGGTACATATATATTAATATTTACAATATTATATCTTCTTGGATTGATGACTTGATCATTATGTATTGTCTTTCTTTGTCTCCTGTAACAGTCTTTATTTTAAAGTCTATTTTGTCTGATATGAGAATTGCTACTCCAGCTTTCCTTTGATTTCCATTTGCATGGAATACCTTTTTCTGTCCCCTCACTTTCAGTCTATATGTGTCTCTAGATCTGATGTGGGTCTCTTGTAGACAGCATATATATGGGTCTTATTTGTGTATCCATTCCGTCAGTCTATGTCTTCTGGTGGAAGCATTTAATCCTTTTACATTTAAGGTAATTATCTATTTTATATGTTCTTATTGCCATTTTGTTAATTGTTTTAGATTTGTTTGTGTAGATCTCTTTTTCTTGCTTTTCTCTTTTGTTCTCTTGTGATTTGATGACTATCTTTAGTGTTGTGTTTGGATTCCTTTTAATTTTAGTGTGTACATCTATTATAGATATTTTGTTTGCAGTTACCATGAGGTTTTGGTATAGCGGTCTACATGTACACATGACTGTTTTAAGTTGCAGACCTCTTAATTTCAAATATCCTGCATTCATACTCTCCTCCTCTTATGATTACTGGTTTTGATATCATATTTGTATGTAGATGATTTTCTACCTTTACTATATGTTTGCCTTTACTGGTGAGCTTTCCTATTAATTGTCTTGTTTCTACTTCCAGCGTTTTCTGCTTAGAGAAGTTCTTTTGGCAGTTGTTGTAAAGCTGGTTTGGTGGTGATGAGTTCTTTTAGTTTTTGCTTATCTGTAAAGCTTTTGATTTATCCACTGAATCTGAACGAGAGCCCTGCTGCTGGATAGAGTGTTCTTGGTTGTAGGTTATTCCCTTTCATCACTTTAAATATATGGCGCCACTCCCCTGTGGCCTGCAGAATTTCAGCTGAAAAATCAGCTGAAAACCTTATGTAAATTCCCTTGTATGTTATTTTTTGCTTTTCCCTTGTTGCTTTTAATATTTTCTCTTTGTCTTTAATTTTTGTCAATTTGATTAATGTGTTTCTTGGCATGTTTCTGCTTGGGTTTATCCTGTATGGGACTCTGTGCTTTTCCTGGACTTGGGTGATTGTTTCATTTCCCATGTTAGGGAAGTTTTCAGCTATTATTTCTTCAAATATTCTCAGGCTCTTTCTCTCTCTCTTCTCCTTTTAGGACCCCTATAATGCAAATGTTAGTGTGTTTGATATTGTCCCAGAGGTCTCTTAAACTGCCCTTATTTTCTTCATTATTTTTCTTTATTCCATTCCATGGCAGTGATTTCCACCATTCTGTCTTCAGCCCACTGATTTGTTCTTCTGCCTCATTTAGTCTGCTATTGATTCATTCTACTATATTTTTAATTTCAGTTATTGTATTCTTCAACCCTGTTTGGTTGCTCTTTATATTTTCTGACTCTTTGGTAAAATATTTTTATAACTTCTTGCTCTGTGCATTCATTCTTTTCCTGAGTTCTTGGATCACCTTTACAATAATTATTTTGAACCCTTTCTCAGGTAGATCGCCTATCTCCACTTCACTTAATTGTTCTTGTGTTTTATCTTGTTCTTTCATCTGCAACATATTCCTTTGTCATCTCATTTTGTTCACATTTCTATTTGTATTTTTATGTATGTGGTAGTTTAGTTACACTTCTCTATCTTGGAGAAGTGGCCCTCTGTAGGGGATGTCTTATGTGTCCCAGCATTATACTCCCCTTCACTCAAGGGCCAAAGACCAGCTGTTTCCCCAGAATAGGTTCTGACTTGTGTTTATGGACTCAGTTTGGCAGGCTGCAGTATGGTGGTTTTCTAGCTTCTGGTGTCTTTCCCCTGGTGAGTGAGGCTGGTCTAAAGGCTTGTTCAGGCTTCCTGGTCAGAGGGTCTGCCCACTAGCTAGGTGTTGTCCCTCTGGTAGGCAGGGATATGTCAAGTGGTGTGTCTAAAGGTGGTTGTGGGCTCAGGAAGTCTTTAGGCAGCCTGTCTTCTGATGGTTGGGGCTGTGTTCCCACCCTGTTGGTGGTTTGGCCTGAGGCATCCCAGCACTGGAGCTTACAGGCTGTTGGGTGGGGCCAGGTCTTGGGGCCAAAGACCCAAAATGTCTGCCACCTTTTATGACCCCAGAGAGAGCTATAGCCATCTGCCACCTCCCCAGGGACATTCTAAGACTAGCAGGTAGGTCTGGCACACGTTCTTCTGGAGTCACTGCTTCTGCCCAGGGTCCCAGTGCCTGCGAGACCTATGTGCACCCTCCAGGAGTGAAGTCTCTGTTTCCCCCAGTCCTGTGGAGCTCCTACAATCAAGCTCTGCTAGCCTTCAAAGCCAAATGCTCTGTGGACTCCTCCCAGTGCTGGACCCCTAGGCTGGGGCAACTGGTGTGGGGCTCAGAGCTTTCACTTCTGTGGGAGAACTTCTGCAATATAATCAATCTCCAGTTTGTGGGTTGCTAATCTGGGCAGTATGGGATTTGAGTATATTGTGAGTGTGCCCCTCCTACCATGGTTTCTTCTTCATGTCTTTGGATGAGGAATATCTTTTTTTCTTTTGGTAGATTCCAGTCTTCTTTATTGATGGTTGTTCAGCAGTTAATTGTGATTTTGGTGTGTTTGTGAGAGGAGGTGAGCTCACGGTCCTTTTACTTCACCATCTTTCTCAACTGAAACTTATTTTTGAGTACAGTATAAGCTAGAGATAGAATTTTACTTATTTCTTGCATGCAAATTGTACTAGCAAAATTTATTAAATGCAGTTCATTATTTTTCAACTGATTTGTAATATCAACTTGTTAACAAAAACATTTACAAGACATGTATGTGTGGATCTGCTTAAGTCCTCTTTTCCATTTTACTATTCTTTTAATAATATCACATTGTTTTCATTATTATAACTTTATAATAAGTGAAATTCTTGTCAAGGAGAGACTACAAATTTATATTTTTTCAAAATTGCCTTAGGTATTATTGGAATTTTGCTGTTCCATGTACATTTTAGGATCAGCATATGAAGTTGCATGAAAAAAGTTACTTTCCCATCATGAAAATTACATTTTCTCCCTTTATTTAAAGTCATTCTTTATGTCCACTAATATTTTATAATTTTCTCTATTACAATTTTGTGCATCCTTTGTTTTTATTTCTAGTTTGAGAAGTTTTGCTTAATTACATGTTTTAACCGGTTATTGAATGTAAGGAAACATTTTGACCTTATTTTAAGCCATGTTGTTTTTTAAATGATAAACTGCTCTGATTGATTGGCTAAAACAAAACATCAGAATGAATCCTATGGAATAAAGATATTAATCTGTAAAACTGAAACATATATACCAAGTCATAATGTAAAACACAAATTTACTACTTTATTATGGTCAAGTTTGAAGCCATTATTTTAAGGTTTTTTGGTTTGTTTTTTAGTGAGAATATGTCGATGTACTGTTACTGATTTTGTATGTCTGGAACAATCTTTATTTCCCTTCATTTTGAATAACAGTTTAGGATTATATATTTCCTTAGGAGTGTGAACATATTTCTAATTAGGAGTGTGAACATATTTCTAATGCTTCTGGTGAGATGCCTGCTTAAATTCAATTATTGTTCCTCTGTAGATAATCTCTCTATTACTTCTGGTAGCATTTTAAGGTTGTCCCTTTTTTTATTATTCTCTGAAATTTTACTTTGATGGCTGACTTAATTTTATGATTCTTTTTCAGTACTCAGAATTCATTTTCAATCTAAGGACCCATTTATTTCCTCTTTTGTAGTAAACTCCATTATTATTTCTTGGATGATATTTTTCTTTCCTTCCCCCTCTCCTTTGTCATTTGTTGACCTCTACTAGCTATAATCATGTTGAACCTACCAACTTACCTTCCAAGTTTCACAACTGCTCTCATTTTATTCTGTAATTTACATATTAATTCCTCACTATTTATCATACCATTGGTTCATTCTCACTCTGACTAGTCCAACATAAACTTTATCAATTGGGATTTCCTTTTAATTTTTATTAATTATTCTGACCATATTTTTCAGTTCTAAGATTTTTAGTTGTTTTCATTTTAATTATTTTTTTCTTATATAATTTTAGCCTCTTTGGTTTCACCATTTCTTGTACTTCTTATAAACATGTATTCCTTTTCCTCTCTGATGAACTCCCCCCAAAGTTATAAAAGTCTCCTTCTAATTGTTCTATTATTTGTTTTCACTCATCTGCTGGTTGGTACACTTTCCTTTTTAGCTGTATTTCTTTAAAATCCATCTATTGTGGAATTTGAATTTGCAGACTCTCCTTAATTTTTTAACCTCTCTTCCAGCACTCATTCCCTGTAGTTTGTTGGTTCAGTTGCCTTCACTTGGCTCCTGGGCCTTAAGCTGCAGCCCTGTCTTTCATAATTCACTTGGATTTTTGCTCCACAGGGCCAATGAGAACTTGAAAAGCCATCAATGTGTAAAAGACTGATGTTAGTGTTGGTCACAGGATTGTTTCTGTATTCTCTAAGCCTCTACGGCAAAAATGTCACATAGGACATTGGTATATGAAGGAGATGGCACAGCTTTAATTCAGCCTTATTTTCCTATGTGGCAGCCTCACCCCAGTCCCTGGTTCAAGCAGGCTTTAAACTTGCTCCTGTTCCTCTATATTTCAGTCATTCTAACTGCATTGTATTTCTGTTCTGTTTATTAGTCAAGGAAAATCTTATTTTGTGCTTTGAAATTATGAATCTCTTCTTAGTTTTTATTTTTTATAATTATCATCAATCATGCTATGTTTTTAAAGCCAGAGATAACCTCGGTGTTTTAATATCATGTTGACCAACAGTCTTGACTCTTCATATATAAAAAGTGAAACACAGCATTTTCCCTTTGCCATACTTTGAGTTCCCAGAGGTTAAAAAAATAGACCTTTCATCTTTATTTGCCACTACCTAATAATCTATGGCACATTGTAAGCATGTAATACACATTTAAGTGTATTTAGTGGCTCTTCATCTCATCTTTTATACCTCAGAGCAAAAATTTAATTCTACATGAATTGAAAGATAAAGAAGAGAGCCTTCATCCTATCCTTTCCCCATATTCAGATATATAAAGGATCTAAACCTAAATCTGATTCGTAAAAGTATTTAGAACGCTTTTCTATCTTTAAATACTTAATCACATGTCAGCGAATTTATTTTTTTCGTAACTAACTGGTAAAAGATGTATCAAAATGAAATGTTTTTCCAGATTTATCAAAATAGAATATCAAAGGGGTTCTGAGTTAAGATGGCAGAGTACGAAGAGCCTGAGTTCATCTCCTCCCACAGAAACACCAAAACTACAACTACATGTGGAACAACCATTTCTGAGAACAACCTGAACACTAGCAGAATAGATTTTCTACAACTATGCGTATAAAGAAAAGGTTACATCAAGACAAGAAGGAGGAGCAGAATGGTGTTCTAATCAGAACCCACACAACTAGTATAGTGGCGCACAAGCAGGAGGAATATCACAGCTGCAGAGGTGCTCCCTGAGGAGCAAGGGTTCAAAGCATCACATTGGGCTCCCATCCCAGGGGACTTGCACTGGAAAGAAGAGCCCCATCTTTGAAAATCAGTGAAGACTATGTCCAAGAGAGCTCAAGACTCTGCTTTTGAAGAGCTCGTGCACAAACTCACTCCAAGTTCCAGTGCAGAGGCAGTAGCTTTGAAAAGCACCTGGGTCATGAGATTCATTGACTGATTTTAGGGCATGTGCCAGAGTGGCAGGAATCTGTTAGAACTTTCTCCAGGTACAGAAGTGCTGAAAGGCAACATGTTTTTAAACTCTCCTTCTACCTAGCTGACCTAGTGCTGGGAGGCACCATTTCTGTCATTATCCATCAACCCAGCTAACACTGGGCACCCTGTCCCAGTGTTCCCAAGGACCTGTCCTGCCCAACTCACCTACTTTGGCCAGTTCATCCAAAGTGGCTCCTTCTCTGCCCAACCTGGCAAGCTGCCTTGGATGACAATGGTGTCCCTCCAAAGCAGCAACCACTTTGGGGAGTCAGCTCCACCTATCAGGGTGCCCACAGGGGATTGTGCCTCTGGGCCCAACAGGACACATTCTACATAATGCCACTCTTTCAAGACTAGGAGACATAGCTGATTATTCTATATTCTAAGTACCTAAACAAACACAGACTTAGGCACAATGAGGAGACAAAGGAATACATTTCAAATAAAAAAACCCAAAACCTCAGAAAAAAAAGGTAAATAAATAAAACATAGCTAGATAAGCAATTTATGTGATAAAAAGCTCAAATAGGCTCACCAAACTTGGGAAACAAGTGAATGAACTCAGCAAGCTCTTCTACAAAGAGAAAATATTAAAAAGAGAACCACTCGGAACCAAAGGATACAGTAACCAAAATAAAAAATAGGGGGAAGGACCAGCAGACAGGTTAGTGGAAATCACCCAATTGGAAGAGCAAGAAGAATGAATAATTTAATGAGTATAGTTTAAGAGACCTCTGGAACAATACAGTGTAAACTAAGATTTGCATTATAGGGATTCAAGAAGGATAAACAGAAAGGAATAGAAAAACTTTTTGAAGAAACAATGACTGAAAATTTCCCTAACCTGGCAAAGGAAAGAGACATCCAAGTCCAGGAAGCACAGAGAGTGCCAAACAAGATGAACCCAAAGAGACCCACACCGAGACATGTTATAATTAAAATGTCAAAAGTTAGAGAATCTTAAATTCAGCAAGAGAAAAATAAGTAACACACAAGGAAACCCACAAAGACTATCCAGTGACTTTGCAGCAGAAACCTCACAGGCCAGAAGGAACTGGCTTGATATATCCAAAGTGCTGGAAGAAAAAACTTACAATCAAGAATACTCTGTCTGGTGCGGTTATCATTCAGAACTAAAGAAAGGAGAGATACAGAGTTTCCCAGACAAGCAAAAACTAAAGGAGTTCATCACCACTCAACTGGCCTTACAAGAAATGTTAAAGGGGCATCATTAAATGGAAAAGAAAAAGCCACAAATATGAAAAAACATCCTACTGGTAAAGGCAAACATGTAGTAAAGGTAGTGGATCAATCACTTCTAGAGCTAGTATGAAGGTTAAAAGACAGAAGTAGTAAAATTATCTACCTCTAAAATAATTACATAAGCAATACACAAAAAGATGTAAAATATGACACAAAATACACAAATTGTGAACAGGGTCAGTAAAAATGTAGTGCTTTTAGAATGTGCCCAAACTTATGCAACCATCAACTTAAATAACATATATGTAGGTTGTTATATATGAACCATATGGTAACCACAAACCAAACATCTATAATACATACACAAAAAATAAAGAGAAAGGAATATAAACATAACACTAAAGAAAGTCAACAAATCACAAAGGAGGAGAATGAGAGAAGAACAGAATAACTACAAAACAACCAGAAAATGATTAACAAAATGGCAATAAATACATAGCTATCAATAATCACTTTAAATGTAAATAGACAAAATGCTCCAATCAAAAGAAAGACAGGGTTGCTGAATGGATAAAGAAACACAACCTATATATATGCTGCCTACTAGAGACTCATATCTGAAGACACACACAGACTGGAAAGTGAAGGGATGGAAAAAGATATTCCATGCAAATGGAAACAAACAAAAGCTGGGATAGCAATATTTATATCAGACAAAATAGACTTTTAAACAAAGACTGTAACAAGGGACAAAGGAGGGCATCACATAATGATAAAGGGATTAATCAAACAAGAGGCTGTAACATTTGTTAATATCTATGCACCCAACATAGGAGCACCTAAATACATAAAGCAAATCACAGACATAAAGAAAAAAATGACAGTAACACAGTAATGCTAGGGAACTTTAACACAACCACTTACATCAATGGATAGAAGAAATCAATAAGGAAACATTGACTTAAATGACACATTAGATCAGATGGACCTAATAGATAACTAGACAAAATTCCAACCCCAAACAGCAAAATACACATTGTTTTCAAGCGCACACGGAATATTCTCCAGGACAGATTACATGTTAGGCCACAAAACAAGTCTCAATAAATGAAGAAGACTGAATTCATATGAAGCATTTTTTTCTGACCGAAGCGTTATGAAACAAGAAATCATTTACAAGAAGAAAACTGTAAAAAAAACAAATGTGGAGGCTAAACAACATGCTTCTAAACAACCAATGGGCCATTGAAGAAATTAAAGAGAAAATAGAAAAATACTTTTGGAAAAATAAAAATAAAAACAAAAAATCCAAAATTTACAGGATGCAGCAAAAGCAGTTCTAAGAGGGAATTTTATACCAATACAGGCCTTTGTCAAGAACCAAGAAAAATCTCAAACAATCTAGCCTTACAACTGACACCACAGAAATACAAAGGATAGTAAGAGATTACTACAAAAAATTGTACACCAACTAATTGAACAACCTAGAAGAAATGGATAAATTCTTAGAAATATACAATTTTCCAAGGAAATAGAAAATCTCAGCAGACCAACAAACAAAAGTGTAGGACCAGACAGCTTCACAGATGAATTCTACCAAATCTTTAAAGAAGAGTTAATACCTCTCCTTCTCAAACTATCCCAAACAACTGAAGAGGAAAGAACAATTCCAAACTCATTCTATGAAGCCAACATTACTGATACAAAAACCAGATAAAAACAGTACAGTAAAACAGTACAGTAAAAGAAAGTTACAGGCCAATATCCCTGATGAACGTACAGTGTTTGACATTGGTCTTAGCAGTATTTTTTTGCATCTATCTCTTCAGGCAAGGGCAACAAAAGTAAAAATAAACGTGACTATATCAAATTAATAAGCTTTTGTACAGTGAAGGAAACTATCAACCAAACAAAAAGGCAAACTACTGAACAGAAATATGTATATACTTTGATTAAATTGTTTTCAGTTTAATTTCCCACAATACAAATAGGATCTGTAACTCAGCAACAACCTCCCATGGCATCTCTTAAATGTCATCAAACATAACATAGCCAGAGTTATCTTCATAAAACAAAAGTCCTATTATATACTTACCTTAGAACACTCCATTGTCTTCCCTTCATCTACTGAAAAAAATCATAACTCCTTATCTTGAATATTAGTATCTCAGTGTTCACTGTGCCATTTTCACAATAACCAAAGGTAGAAACTCGTGTCCATAAACAGATGAATGGATAAATAAAATATGTTATATACATACAATAAAATATTATTCAGCCATAAAGGGGAATGAACTTCTGACACCTGCTACAATATGGATTAACCTTCAAAACATTATACTGAGTGAATTGTGCCACACACAACAAAACATATATTGTATGATTCCACTTACATGAAATATATACGATAGCCAAATTCATCGAGAAAGAAAATAGATGAAAGATTACCAGAGAATACAGGGAGGGGGAATTGGGAGTAATTGCTTAAACAGGGTTTCTGTTTAAAGAGAGAAAACTGATTTGGAAGGACTTCCCTGTGGCACAGTGGTTAAGAATCCACCTGCCAATGCAGGGTACACGGGTTTGAGCCCTGGTCTGGGAAGATCCCACATGCTGCAGAGCGACTAAGCCCATGTGCCACAACTTCTGAGCCTGCACTCTAGAGCCTGTGAGCCACAACTACTGAAGCCCACATGCCTAGAGTCCATGCTCCACAACAAGAGAAGCCACTGCAATGAGAAGCCCATGCACCACAATGAAGAGTAGCCCCCACTTGCTGCAACTAGAGAAAGCCTATGTGCAGCAACGAAGACCCAAGGCAGCCAATAAATAAATAGATTTATTTTAAAAGTTTTGGAAATAGATGGTGATGGCTGCACAATATTGTGAATGTAATTGATGTCACTGAATTGTACAATTAAAAGTTGAAATGGCAAATGTTATGTTTTATATATTTTTACCTAATTTTAAAAATTAATAATGTAATTATTAATAATGTAATATACTAATAATGTAGCATACCCAAAATTATTGAACAGTACACTTTTAATGAATGAGTTGTATGGTATGTATGTTATATCTCAATGAAACTTTTTCTTTAATACTTCTTATCTTGGCAGACCAAATCCTTCAATATTGGACTTCTCTCTAGGACTCGATAGCCTCATCTCACACCATTCATGCCATGAAACCCATGTTCTAATCATGCCAAATGATGTGTCACTCCTTGTCTACCCTTTGCTTTTTCATGTCTTTATACTTAAAATTTTCTGAGCCTTTAGCCTAGAAGAGTAGTTTGTAATCTTTTTTGTTCTGAGGACTTTTTCAGTCTTAAAAAGTATTGAAGACTCCAGCAAAATTTTTGTGTGAGTTACGTCTATAGCTATTGTGTTAGAAATTTAAACTAAAAACTTTGTTTTGATATGTATTAATATATTTTAAAAAACAAAAATGAATTGACTGCATATTAATATAAATAACATCTAAAAAATAGCTGTATTTTTTTAAAATGAGAAGACAGCATTGTTTTATCATTTTATAAATTTGTTTACTCTCTGGATTACTAGAAGACAACTGGATTCTCACATCTACTACGTCCAATCTGTTGTGTTCTTTTAGTTGAAATTTGTGAAGAAAATCCAGCTTCACACAGCAGTGAAGTTGGAAAAGGAAGGAGGGTTTTAACAGCCTTTTCAGATAATTCTGGATATGATTTTATACTACAACAACACAAATGGTAGTTACTTAAAGGTTAGCTTCCATGTGGAATCAGAAACTATAGTGATGAACTTTTCCTATTCTATTACATTAAAATTCATTGGTCTATCTTATACTCTGAATGGATCATTTACCCAGGCATGATTTTATCATGTCATTTGGAAAATATTGGTCCCCTGAGTTATGCATATCCTCCAAATGCTGACAATTTCAGCATGCAATACCCCCCCCCACTCCAAATCACTAGTAATATCACTACACATCTCATCAGAAGTATGGGAAGCTATCAAGCTAACTATGGTGGATACAAGTCTTGAAAATTTTAATTTTTACTTGAAATCTTGATTTTTATTTGCAATAAATAATGTAGGTCATTTTCCTTGGAGTGACAGACTCATTGCATTTAGTCTGCCATACACCCAGGTTTGAATAACCATAGTTTGTTCCTCATTCTTTTAAGTAAAAAATGATATTCCTTAAAAAAAGCATAAACTCAAATAATGACAGAAATATGTGGTATCCTTCAGGCAACTATACTTCAGAATGCATCAGAGTTCCTTATATGTATTTTATAATATCACAAAGCATATTAAAGAGATGTGTATTGAAAGATTAATATTTAATAAAATTATTTTACTTTTTCTTCAAGGACATTCTTAAGTGAAACTGGCTCTTTTTTTTTTTTTTCCTGCTATTAAGTGGCAGTGAAAAATGCAATGACTACTAGTACTGTTTGGTACCACTGTATTGATTAGTGCTAAGGTACCAGCAATTTAGCCACAATGGCTTTTGCACCATTGGTGCAAATGTCAACACAGTGGAAAGGCAAATAAATATCTAGTATTATTATGAAAATAATTTTGATCTCTTTTTATGAAAATAATTTTGAACATGTATTAGGAGACCCTAGGAACCAAATTTGGGGACCATTGGTCTAAAATTCATCCTTCTCCACCGGGCTCAACAGGCAGACTCCTATTGATCCATTACATTTCCTCAACTCATCTCAGTGGCATCCTCTGCGCTTCCTCAGAAAGATTATTTATTCTCTAGGCCTTTAGTGTATTATAGATTCTAGTGAATTTCAATGTCTGTTTACTCATAGTTTTCTTCTTAAACTATGGCTTCTAAAGGTCTATGGACTCATATTCATCTTTATGCCCAGGGTACCTGACAAAGAATCTGGAGCACAGAAAATGAATAAGTTAGTTAATAGATTACAGATGCAACATAAGCACTTCCAACTCTGAATTGTGTCAGTCTAGGAAAATGGAGGGAGGACCAGAGAGAATTATAATGTAAACTTCATAGGGATATACCCAAAGAATCAGTAAGTCTTGAATATGTCTCAAGTCTATGATCAGTACAGTTATAGTTGCATCTTCATATATATACACACACACAGGGAAGCCAAAATGGCATGTGCTGGAATATACAAATTGTTATGAAATTATCAACAAGTATAGTAACCTAGAGAATAAAGAAACAAGAATGTGTATTTGTATATGCTTGAAAGTACACACTTGAACTGATTTGGAAAGGCTGTCAGGTTTGAATAGGCAAAAGGGATTGTGAGGATATTAAATACTGAAAGAACAAAATAAACTGTGACAGGCTTAGCATGGGATGGCAATGTACAATAGGGAGTTTGATGTGTTTTTCACATGAGTAAGCATATGAATAGATGCTGGATCTCACTAGTTATCAGGTAAATGTATATTAATATGTTGACTTTTTTAACATATTAGTCATAAGCTAATAATTATAAAATCATTGTCAAAAGTGTGGGGAAATGGATCTTTTTATAAACAGTTAATGAAAACATAAATTGACATGGTCTTTTTGGAGAAATGTGACCAGTTCTAAAAAAAAAAATAAAACAATGATTTTGCAGTTCTATTTCTAGGATTCTATGCTAAAGAAATATTCACATGTGTGAAAAAACATATTTATGTGCACAAATGTTCACTGTGACATTGTAGGTAGTGATAAGACACCAAAAACAACCTAAATGATTGTCAGTGAGAAAATGGTTAAATAAATTAGTTTACTCTTAGTATAGGATAGATGCAGGCTTTCAAAAGAATAAGATAGAGCCTTATCTTAAATAGCCTTAAAAGCTTTTTAAGATATATTGTAAGTGAAAAAAAGCAGGTGAATATTGTAATTACAAATGATACACATACTGCAAGAAAATTCTGGAGGCATGACAGCTGTCACTTACGAGTAAGTAAATGGAATTGATGTTGCAGGGATGAGGCAGAAACTTCAGTTAAAAATCCATATTACTTGAACATTTTATAATTTATGTATTATTTTGCAATTTAAAAAGTAATGAAAAAGATTGACCTCAGTATAGTGAAATTGGAAAAGTGAGGAATATATGGAAATCACATAGAGATAGAGAAGAGAGAGATGCTGAATGAGGAATATGAAGATTGTCCCTGTAAAAGTTGGATGACAGGAAAGAAGTTTCTCTAAATTATAATGTATAGATAATTCACACAATATTATGTTTGAGTCCTGTAAAATATTAAAAGTATTGTCCTGTAGACTATTAAAAATATTTTAAAAATATTAGATTATTTAATAACATTTTCTCATCAAGACTGTCATATATATGCACACAAAAAATCTGATACTTGAGAAAATAAAGTTCACTGAATATAATTAGGTATTCTTAAAGATATAATTTCACCCACTGGAATAAAATAAAATTAGTAAGTTTTATACTGAAAAATTATTTTCCATGAATTTAATACACTTATTAATAAGAAACATTATAAAGGAATATACTGAGTGTTCCATGATTAGAAGCTAATAATCATAATATTCACACTGTACATGCTAGCAGTTAATTACTTCTTTGACTTTTGGGGGTTTGGATGTTATAGTTTCACTCATTCTTGAATATAAACTCTAGGAAAATATAATTGCTACATGCAACTACCACTCTAATTTCTCTACTACTCCAAATGATACTCATTTCCACCAAACTGTTTAAAAATAAATTGTTGTACTTACTTTCAACAATTACTTGTCTGTCTTCCCAGTTATCTTTAATAAGCTGTATATTTCCAAAGTGTGCATCGCTGTAGAAGATTCGGTTGGTACCTTTTCTTCTTTGATTATAGTCAAAAGCCAAAGCTATGACATTCTTGAAATAATGTGGATTTTCATATGGCCTTATTGGTGAATTTAAATTGGTTTCATCAGAAAGATGTATACTTTTTAATATTGTTCTCCCTGAATACAGCAAATAGCCTTCATGCCTTAAGCAAGTAACTCCATCCTCTGCCAAATATCCATGGGCACAAGCACAAGTTCTCTGGGAATTTCCTCGATAAAGACAGAGTTGCTGACATCCCCCATTGTCCTTGGCACAAACATTGGTCCCTAGGGAGAAAAAGAAGGTACACAAACGTATGTCTGTGTTTTTTCTTTTGTTTTCCAGATAGTTTTTTCTTAGAATAATATTAAAAATTTAATGTTGAATATTCTGGGTTATTTTATGATTAACTTTTAGACTGGTCAGTATAAATCCAAACACTATAAAGTACTGCTATTTTTAATCACTTCAGTTTAAAACCTGGGATTTTTTTATTTCAAAGATCACATTCTTCTGCTCCCCTGACCATCCAAAGAGAAGCATAAAAAATTTCCCTTAATCAGCCAGTTAAGTGCATAACCCTTTTGCAACTTGATACTGAAATTACAATAGGTTGTATATATTGTAATCTTTGGTACAAGTAACTGATTCACGCAAAACATGAACTGCATTCATCAAAAGAAATAGGCAGTACCTTAAACTTGGTGTCTATGAAGTATATAAGATATCAAAGAAATTTATGGCTCTAATGTGCCTACCTTCCTAAGTATATTGGGCGTAAGTTTTTCACTCCAGTTTTGAGTGAAGATATAACATGATATTAAGATTTCTTTATCAGACTAATTCTCCTCTATGAATCCATCATCCTCTCCAAAATTATTATACCTTCCTTTGATGTCAAGAAAATTAATTACAATTTACTCTAATGGACATTTAAAATGAACATTATCTTAATGGAAGTGATATTAAAAAAAATCCAAATCATGTCATATCAGTTTCAAAACACATATTTTAAAGAAATGATGACTCTGGACTTATTTCACACTAATAGCAACCTTCTGGAGCCATCATCACTTTATGTATTAAAATATAATCTGACATGAAAACAACCTTTCGGCCCAAGTAATGTGGCATATTTAGTTAGTTCTAAATAAAGTGTGTGACTATTAAAAAATATATATATATAATCAAAAAAACATTTTGGCTGCTTTTTTCTAATATCCTAATTGTGCTTTGTATACTTCATTGAACATGTATATTTATCAAGTGTTTCTATATTACTTAGTCTAAACCTATACTGAAGCCATACCAGGTATATAACATGTCCATATACATGCACTGTCCTAGGCAAAACTATCCATGAACTATTATATATTTATTTCATTAGGCTACTATATGATTTTTGTAGGAAATTAGATGTAAAAAAATAGGGTCTTGAGGTTTTGGACTCATATAAGAATTAATCCCTAACTTAAGTTTGATAAATAAATGTCAAAAAAAATAAGAGAAAGAAATAACATAAAATGTATTTATCATACAAGAGTGCTGACCTTTCTCTCTTACTCGGTTAAAGATTTTAACCTCCTTCAGGTTGACTCCAAGACCCGTTCTCATGGTTACGGTTTCTGTGGCATCATTCTTGTGGCCCCTTCTGATGGACCCGTTGGCATGTGCTCTGCCAAGAAATTGAACATACGTGATCAACAATCTTTAATCCAAATCAAGCCAGTTATTTAAGCTGAAGGTAACAGATGGCCCAGCAGAAGGGAAAGAAACCAACATTAGTCTGTGACATTGAAAGGGTTGAGCCTGGACTAGCAAGAGTGACTGCCTCTTCTGTGGAAATTACATGGTTTTGTGAGATCTTTTCTGTGACCTTGCTAAGGAATGGCTAATCCTACAAGGGTAAAGCAATTGGCACTAAAATAACATTTTGAGACTCAAATACTTATGAAAAAATAAATTACCTGTCAGACCAGTAGATGTACGCCCCAAAGACTGCAACTGAAAACATATCCACATTGCTCCCTGACAGCACCATCTCACGATTCCCGCCAGTCTCAAGGTCAATTCTTTCTATCTTGTCTATACGAGCATCACACCAATACAATTTATTTTCCTAAGGTTGATTGAAAAGTAATATTACAAGCTGTTTTTGATTGTTTTATAAAGAAAATAAGAGAACACTAAAAGTAGACTAATGCAAGTTCGCAGTTAATGCACTTTCAATACTTAAGAAATCCAACAGACCTCATAGTCAATGGAGATGCCATTTGGCCATGCTATTCCCATGCTTACGAGGACAACCTTCTCTGAGCCATCTAAACGAGCCTTTCCAATGGATGGCATCTGTCCCCACTCAGTCCAGAACAAGTAGCTGAAATTAAATTGTAGATAAATGCAGATAAACACAAAACTGTGTAGTATTAATAACAACAGCAATGCCATTCATACTAACAGAAAATAATACCATTTAAAAATCAATATATGTGTGTATTGTTTACAATAAAATAATTTTTATTATAAAAAAAATTTAACCATTCATAGAAATCACAGGGAAGAATTTCCAAAATACCTTTTGTACATGCTGCTCCCTATCTGAAATGCTTTTTTTCAGTCTACTTGCTTAATTCCTTCTGTTTTTTTACTATATCAAACATTTCCCTCAAGAAGCCTTCTGTGTTCTGATTATTGCAGCATATACTCTGCTTCATAGCATGAATTAGAGTGGCAAATTTACACTTGTGTTTCTTTACAAAGTTACTTTTTATTAATATTTTTTGCTCCCATTAGACTTTAAGCTCAGTGAGGACAGTGATCTTTTTTCTTATTCACGATTATACCTACAGCACTAGGTAATTTATGAATGTATACATGAATGCATTATAACTTTCAGTTCTGTCCACTTAGATTGCTAAATGGCTATTCAACTTTGAATTTTATAAATCATCTTGTGAAACCATCTTAAAACATGAATTTATACAAAGCAGACATTCTTATTTTAGTAATCTTTTAATGTCATGTGGAAGGACTGTGGAAGAAAATAAAATATAAAAGAAAGAAAATCCACAGTATGCTGAAATATAACATGTCAAAAAATGAAATGTTAAAAAAGAAGGTACATAATCCATGTTTCTTTCACCTATTCATTCAATAAATATAGTATTTATATTACAGTACAGAAATTCACTTTCAGATAAATCAGATCTATTCTTTTGAAGTTATGCCCAGTGAAGTTTTATTCAGCTGTCAGATAACAGCAATGACTGACTAAAGTTTAGAAAAATATGGCAATCATTGATTCAGTCAGGTAAAAATGAGTGTGTATTCTGTGCATATTTGAATACATATATAACAGCAATCATACACAAGAAGAGAAAGTGAGACTGCATATAGGAAAAGCAAAGAAGACCTACATTCATATTTTGTATTATTTATCCATGAAAAATGATAAACTACATAAAATATGTATTTCCTTTATGCATATTGTTTTGATTTATTTTAAAAGTCGATTTTTTCCCCCTGAAAATGCTGTACAAAATAAATGCATTGGACTTTTACACCCAGACAAATATGAGGTGTGGCTGGAATCCCAAGTATATTAATCCTGAAGAAACTTTCATTCATATTTATAAGCTCTATAAATCAAAAAGGGAAAACTCTGTAGCAAGAAATCCAACTAGGGCTTCCCTGGTGGCGCAGTGGTTTAGAGTCCGCCTGCTGATGCAGGGGACACGGGTTCGTGCCCCGGTCCGGGAAGATCCCACATGCCGCGGAGCGGCTGGGCCCGTGAGCCATGGCCGCAGAGTCTGCACGTCCGGAGCCTGTGCTCAGCAAAGGGAGAGGCCACAACAGTGAGAGGCCTGCGTACCGCCAAAAAAAAAAAAAGAAATCCAACTAATATTCGTTAGATCTAGGTTGAAGCAGGCATGGAAATATCTATATTTCTATTAAAATTATGATTTTTAAATCTTTAAGGGACATTGCATTAAAAAATTATTAAAAATAAAAACACTATTTTAACTGAGAGGTAAAATGTTGCTTCATTTAACTTTTCAAGGAGAAATTTTAGCATTACTAATGACACTAAAATGACAAGTCAGTCATTTGTTAAGATGACAGGGATGTTACACTGTGAAGGAGGCATTTTGGGAGCCAAGACAGATCTGCGCTTATTTATTCAATCTGATTCTTGTCATCTACTTTTAATACACTCCAGAGTTCAAATATGGAAGGCAATGGGTATAATATACTTTTTATTTAATAGTAATCTTTCAAATGTACTAAATAACTAATAAAAATATTATACCGAGTGAGGAGGTCAAATCACCCATTTAACATATTTAATTCTCACAACTTTGGAAATTGCAGTTCAGGAAGTTAATGATCCACAGTCACATGGCTGATAGGGGAACTGCACTCAGGCTTTACTAACCCAGGGCTATATCTTCTTCTCTACGCTGTCTCACCAAATAGAAATATAATACAACAATATAACAATCTTAAATCAAGTGATATTTTCCCCTAAGTATAAGGAATATAACAAAGATCTCCATACTTGAAAAACAAAACAAAACATGAAAAAAGTCTTAGTATTAAAAACAAGTCTCTTTTTTCCCCTAGTAGTTCCTATTTTTTTGAAATTTGCAGTACTTCTAGGCAGGAGGCTTAGATGAATGGCAACAAAATTAGGAATAAAAAAATATTCAAAATAAAACTATCTTGAGTACAGATTTTACTCAAATTTTCAGCAGTAATTTGACACACTGTCACAATATGTAAAGCCAAAGCTGACTGCAAGCATCACTTTTATGGCTAAAATATTTATCAACTTAATACAACTAAAATATTCTACACTTGCCAAAATTAAGCAACATTTTATGATGGTCAGGCAAAGAATAATTTATTTTCTCCCTAAACTGAAATTGAAAGTAAAGAATTGAATAGAATTAGCACCTTGAGAACCTTTGGGAATTACAAACCAAATACAGAGAAAGAATACTCTCTAACTTATAAAACTGCACCAAGAAACTTATGAATAATTTGAGTGTAATTTACATAGATGTGCTTGGGATAGCTTTAATGAACATAGATTCTTCATATATAAACGTGATCTTCAGCAATGGGAAGAAATGAAAAATTTTTCACTGGTTTTTGAGACTCCATGGAAATTTAACATTCAGTGATAGCATTTCAAATAGATGTTGTCCCCATTTAAGTTCAAATTTTGCTGTAGTGGAGTGTTTGTTGTATGATATAGCCAAGAAAATTGCCTTTAGAGTATTAGCTTGGTTAATCTAGCCCTGAAAATACTTTCCAAGGCTATCCCAGATCCAGGAATTTTCAAAATTGTCAAAATCAAATGCTGTATTGTATGATCGACATTTCTCTGGATAATAATTTGTTCTACACTGAAAATTCCCTTATTTACAGAAGCTTATAGTTATAGAATTTAAAAACAGAACATTTAAAAACGACATTCAAAAGTGGTTTGAAGGATTATAGAAATACTATCAGAAATCATCATAACACAAATATCCCTTATTGTCTTAATTAGACACAGAAGTTCTTGGCAGGAACATGTGCAAAGAATATATATCACAAACTAACTTCCAATTAATTACTGACATTTGGTTAATAGGTAGAAGACTCCATTTGGTAGTGTTGGAGTTTCCAAAGGCCTAGCATACACTTAGTGGTCCCCAAAAGTTTTTAAACTTACCATATGACAACTGTACTGATGTCAGAATTAGTTTACACACAGGTGCTCTTATAAAGGAAAACAAATGTTATGTCACAATTAGATTCAAGCTGAAAAATATACTTTCAATGTATTATAAATGTCCTTGAATAATTTCAAATAAATATTTTTGGGGAAATAAGGCCAACATGAAAGCTAAGCTCCAAAGTTGGTGGGGAAAGAGTAAAGGAGTAGGGGCAAGAAAAAGAAGAACGAACGTGTCTAAATTGTTAAAGAAATAGTATTAAATATGATTCTTATATTTTAAATATATGAACCATAGTGAAAAGCCACTAATTTGAATCAATCATTTTCTTTTAATTTAAGGTTTTTTTGACTGATAAACTGTTTCTCTGGAGCATAGATCTGGGTTGCAGTTTTTACGATAAATTTGCTATTTCTTCCTATTCCTATCCTTTACCTAAGAGAGTATGAAATAGATACTTATCAGATATGCTAGAGAAAACCTGAAATAACCAAAAATTGCCATGCTGGCACAAAAATGAAGATCACATAATTCTCTTATGTAGGCAGTTGCCTTGGTTGAAAAGAGAATCAAGAATGGCATTGTGGCCTCTGTGAGAGTGGAGGTCAACAGTGTGTTAGTTTATCTGTAAAAATAAGAAAAACAAAAAACAGAAGCCCTGTAGGCTTTTATATATATTATACACATATAATATATATTTTATATATAAGGAATAGTAGCTTAGCAGTTTCACTAGAATCACTTAAAACACATATTAATTGAATACCTTGTAGGCCAACGTGTCAATGTCTCCATCTTCAGGCTAAAGCACAGGGAAAATAATATAGTACTGTCAAAGTCTGAATACATTTCATGAATATGTGAATTGACATCCTTCATCGCCTATGAGGAATACAGTGTATTCCTCTATTCCTGTGAGGGCTTCTTCACATTTCCTTTTTCTTCATTTCTGTGCAGTTTTTGTTTTGAGAAAGTATTACATGCCAATCCCAAATCACTTTTCAAGCCCTGAATTGCTTAGAGGCTCCTGCAATATAAAAAGAACTCAACCACAGATAGCAGAACACTCTGCTAAAAGGAAGAGAGTCTAGAGACAGTAGAACCTTGAATACTACTTTCTAATTTGTTTTTGACAGTGGTTCGGTGGATGATTCTCAAATGTATACTTTCATTGCAGTCATGCACTCATTCAACAAATATTAATTAGGTACCTATTAAGTGCTAGGAACTGATAATATGAAATGAATTGGACTTAGTGACCCTTATTAAGGTCACTGTTTAATGGCAGAGGCAGATGGGTAAGTAAAGAATTACCTGAGAAAAATGCTACCAGCAATGCTTAAAACTTGCTAGTTCTAAGTCTCTATACAACATGAAAGTAGGGGCTTCAACACTGAAACTGTGGAAGTGCTGTGGTGAGAGAAGTTATTATTCCTACAAACAACTTCGGAAATAAACCTTTCCTTTGAAGCAAAATAAACATACAGGCCATCTGCGTTGTTCTCTCCTTACGTTTAAGCTTAAAAAATATTTTTAAGTTATCGTTTGTTCTTCAGGCCTTGTTCTGGTTTTTGTTATTCTTCAGTTTTACATTAGATTCCTTCTTGACTCATTACTTTCCAATATGAATTAATTATATAAAACAATCATTATGTGTGTACCCAGCCAACACTGGAGAAGTATGGAGAAAGAGGCTTTAGAAAGAAAAATTTCTTTGGCATCTGTAATTCCATAGCATGTTAGACTTATCACCCCATATTATGTTTTTAATTCCTTATTTTATGTATCTATTTACAGCCTGCCTCCTTGCCCATCCTTTCAATAAATATGTACATAAACATATACATTTATGTGTACATATATGATATTCGTTTGCTACTTACATGGTTTAACAATGGTTTTCCTGAGCGGTCCATCTTTTATTCACTTTTGGTATTTTCAGTATATAATATTTGATGTTTCCCTATAATCTACGAATTTTCCTATGAAATATTTAACACTGAGATGCCTAGGGCCTAGACTCGTAGTGCTCATGAGTTGATTTGGAATTCTTAAAATATTATACAGAAAATTTTAATTTGTTTCATGAACCCCAAACCATCTTATATAGCAGGCATATGCAACCTATTCTGGATATCCCATGTCAAAACACACTGAGGAGATTTCTATAGGCAAATAGAGAAAGGAATATCTTAAACTCCTCTTTTTACCCTTTACCACATTTTTATTGGTCAGATCCCTTAAGAAATTAGGAAAAGGTCCTACAGTTTTGTGTGGCTATCGCTGGTCTCCATTCGACATAGCTTTGGTGGTCTGGGCCAGGGGCTCCCTCTTACAATGGGAAGTGGCATGACCTTTCTGGGATCTCTTTCTCCTCCACCAGCTCAGAGCTGCAATGATAACCCAGGGCATTTTGATAATTTCTAGTCCTTCTTTTCTCATTTTAGCGGGAGAGGTAAGGTCCAAGATTTATGTTTAGAGGTTAAGAAATGAGAATAAAGCATATTGGAAAAAAGTAGGTGAGACCTAACTATCTTTGAAAGAAGAGAATTTTTTGGAAAATTCCTAGTGAAAAATAGTATCGCACTTTTCTTTCATTTGTCCTTATAATTTGTATGCCTCAGAGACTTGTAGAAAAAGGTGGCTGTGATTTGGGGAATAATTGTGGTATTTCTGAATTACTTGACCATCATGGTATATTAATATTATAAACTATCACCCTGATTCTACCACTATTTCTATTGCAAAATTTAATTCCTTCTTTTTTATATGTTACCTCGTCTTCAGATGTAAAATACATTGATACTTTAGGAGATGGTGTTAAACTATGCTATACTTTTGCTATCTCAACAGATGTTAAACTGTCATTCAAGACCTTCTGTATATTACTGGGCATATTCCAAAAGCATATATGTATATATAGTCAATGAAAGACCATTTAACAATATGTACTTTTTGAACACCAAAATATCATGTAAAGCTGAATCTGTGCCATGGAAAGAAACACTTTTCAGAAAGTTATTTATGGTTGTAGAGATATAAAGCTAAATTAAGAGAGGCAATGTAGATTCTACTGCCTAACAAGAAAAAAAAAAATCACAGAGTATTTGTGTTTCACTTAGAGATCATACATCATGGGAGGTTAACCAACTTTTTCGGTATCATACTGTGACTTTCTATGCATCTTTTTTTTTATTGTAGGTAGAAAATGACTTTTTAGCATAAAGAGAATTATTACATTTTAAGTTTTTTAAAGAGAGTGAGGCCTTACCAAAAAAAATAAAGAAGTCAACAGAGGGGAGAAACTGAATTTTCAAGCTGAACTAAATTCATATACACTTTCTGTTTTGCATATGGCTACATTTTAAAAGACCTCAAGTCTCCATTGCTCAAAAACAGGCTTCATGCCCACTTTTCAAGGCACATTTATATCTTGGATTCAGCTAATTTACTCCATTATGGTTCACCTTTTCTCTTGGCAATACACCTGCCATGTTTTAACATCAAACAGAATATTAAAATGCTGTACTTTATTCCTGTGATATGAATTTTGACACTTAAATGTCTATGTAATATTACCTGGAAATCAGTGTTTGATTTCCAGGTGAAAGTTATTCAAATTTTTACATAGAGTGGTCATTTATAAGTCCTTCTCCCCCGACCCCGAAGTCATCAGTAAACATGTAGATAAGGTATTAGAAGACACATATCACTAATGTTTCCAAGCAGTAATAAACATTTCCTGAAAATAAACCTAATATTTGAAAAGGCATATCAATTCTTAACTATGAATCCTGAAAAATATCTATCCATGTGACAATTAATATCGAAGAAAAGTTTTTAAGAAGTGAAGACAGAGAGAAACAATATTTAAAATATTGTTATGCATGTCAAAGATTTCTTGTTCTGTGGGATGAAATGTAAATCTTGTTTGGGGGGCTCAAAATTAATAAATCAAAAGTGCTTACTGAGATCCTCCGGCTAAGTCAGTGCTGAGCTCAGAGTCACAATGGAGAGAAATGGAAAACCTAAGCGACAGCTGGAGATAAGGAATGACAGGATTTACAGACAGATGGAAATAGGTGATGAAAACCTATGGAAAGTCTGAAGTAAGTTCCAATCTTGTCAGGACGAAAGAACCACGATAACACAAAAAGAGACGCCATGGTTAGGAAAGAAAGTCAGTAGATGAAAACTAGGAGGACATGGTAAGTTTCAGTGACAGTTGGATGTTCAAATAAATCATTTCTAAAAGAAATTGTAAATATAATTAAAGGAATGAAGATGAAATATTGGATGTGATGTAGTGATTAATGTCAGAAACATGAAAATATGTTTAAAAGATAAATATAGCAAGAGAGAAAATAGCATACAGAGCTTTAAGTGAGGAGAAAGATGCTCAGAAGAGAAATACAATGCTCAGAGGAAATACGTGGAAGGGGTCAAAGAGGACAAGAAAACTCAGAGTTAAAGAAGGTAACAGAAAAAATAAACTCTTGAGTAGATAAATGATGGAGAAATGTCAAGGAGAAGGCAAGGGGTGTGAAAAAAAAATTGAAAAACAAAATCTGGATTTGGCTGTGGATAAATTTAGAAATTCCTGGAAAGAACTAAAGCTGAAAATTCATTTCAGCAGTTAAGTGAGGAGACATTTACTTCTATTCTAAGAAGTTGAGAAGTAAACGTGCAGAGAAAAATAAGACAGTATTTTTCTTTTCAAATAAGAGGGATCTGAGCCTATTTGAAAGCAAAGGGAAAGGCTTCATTGAAAGTAATAAGTTAAAGATGATCGAACAGAAAAGAACAGTTACTGCAATGAGGTGCCTGAGGAAATAGATGCCATCGTGTCCAGAATAAAAGCGAAGTAGATTTAAGTAAGAAAAAACAAAATTTTCTCTGAGGTTAATATGCACTTATTTCAAAGCATTCACATTATGAATTTGTAGATTCCATATTCCCTTACCATCACATAGTCACTCTATTACAATTAACCACCAAATCCATTTAACTGCTTTACTAATCTCTGACAATTTTGCCATCTTCTCCCTTCTAGCAGACATACTTAGGGACTTTATGGCTCATGTTGTTGATCCTATGAACATCCCAGCTCCTGTTTCCTCATCTTTTCTGTTCCAGGGACCTTCGTCTCTCTTTTGCCTTTGCCTTACATTACTCTGATCTCCCGTTCTTGGTTTTCCTCCATTTCATCACTAATTTCTAGACCTCACCTCCTGATTAGCAACTCATAGTTATTCCCTTACAATTGCCAGCTTTGAATCTGTCACCACCTGCTCCTCGTTTAGCCCATTTTTCCCCATTATTTTGCTACTGCTAAGTTGCTGAGCACTATTACTCAAGGTCATATAAATACCCCATTAGATTCTAGAAACCCATTCCAGCTGGACTCATGTTGCTTGGAATCCTTTTATTCATATTATACTTTATTCATATTCTATTCACCACAATAGTTTCACCAAAATTTACTTATTCATTTAAAGCTGCTAACTCTACTCATATCATCTATGAGTTTCTTCAATTTTACTAATTTTAACCGCTAAAATATATTCTATTGCTATACTCTATCTTTCACTTCATCTCCAAAAAGAGAAGAAGAGAACTTTCCCTAATTTAATCCTCCCATTTAAATTTACCTCATTTAATCTTCCCAATAACCAAAAAGGATATAAGCGTTTGAGATCAAGATACTTCAAAAGATCCCAAAGGTAGGAAATGTCCAAGCTGGGCTTCCAAACCATAGTGGACACTGTTGGTGCTGCACTTAGACATCCTCAGATCTTGTTTCCTATTTCTGTGTACTCCAGTGCCCAGCTCCTGTGTCCTTTTGTTTTTAGTAGCTCACACATCCAACTTTCTTCAGAGGACAGCTACTAGAATCTCTTCTTTCACAAGTAGTGCTGAGAGCCAGAAATCTTGGGAGTGTATGTCTCCCCAGGATTTTTGCCCTTATCCAGTGAATAATTGGGTGGGAGTTCAAAGTCAAGCTCCCTTGCTAAGTGAGGTTTACCCTCCAAAGCTTTAAAAGGCATGTCTGAGGTCTGGACTTTGCTCACAGTTGAACCTTTGCTTGGCCCCTTTCCTATCTGGCTTCTTCTGACTTGAATTCTCATTACAGGATCTGTTTTTTTAGAGATACCTAATTTTTTAAAACAATTTAATTAATTAATTTATTTATTTTTGGCTGTGTTGGGTCTTTGTTGCTGTGCGCAGGCTTTCTCTAGTGCAGCGAGCAGGGGCTACTCTTCGTTGTGGTGTGCGGGCGTCTCACTGTGGTGGCTTCTCTTGTTGCGGAGCACGGGCTCTAGGCACACGGGCTTCAGTAGTTGTGGCACGTGGGCTCAGCAGTTGTGGCTCGTGGACTCTAGAGTGCAGGCTCAGTAGCTGTGGTGCACAGGCTTAGCTGCTCCATGGCATGTGGGATCTTCCTGGACCAGGGATCAAACCCTTGTCCCCTGAATTGGCAGGCAGATTCTTAACCACTGCGCCACCAGGGAAGTCCCGAGATACCCGATTTAAGATGCAAATCTTATCTATCTGCTATCTGTCCTCCATTCTTCCTGTTCCATTCTATTGCTTCTTCCTTGACAAGGTTCCTCCTACACTCCTTGGGCTCTGTCTCCTCTTTTTTTTTTTTTGCGGTACGCGGGCCTCTCACTGTTGTGGCCTCTCCCGTTGTGGAGCACAGGCTCCGGATGCGCAGGCTCAGCGGCCATGGCTCATGGACCTAGCTACTCCGCGGCGTGTGGGATCTTCCCGGACTGGGGCACGAACCCGTGTCTCCTGCATCGGCAGGCAGACTCTCAACCACTGCACCACCAGGGAAGCCCTGTCTCCTCTTTACATGCATTTTCTTCCACCCCTCTGCCTATGAATATGTGCCCATACTCCCTGACCCCCTACTAAGAAAAACTTTCTGTGTGCTCTACTACATTCTCAATAAACTTTCTATTTTTTCCTCTTTTCCTTCATTGTCAAAGTTTTTGTCACTGTAGTCTAAATATGCTGGCTCTACTTTCTAATTATCTTTCACTTATTAATTCTTTATATTTGGCTTCTGCTCTTGCCAGTTTCCTGAAATTCGTAACAATTTAAAATGTCATCCTGATCATCAATTGCATGTTCTGTTTTCTGCTTTTATCTCTCCTAATCTCTTTCCTGCAGGCACATTCTTCTCCCTAAAACTCTTCCCTTGATTTCTATGATACAGTGATTTCCTGAGGACTTGAAATGGCTTTTTTCCTCTTTCTTCTTTCCTATTTCTTTTGCCTTATTGTTAATTTTCTTTTTTCTCCTCTTAATCATATTATCTCCTAACTGCAAACATTCTTCATTTTTGTCCTTAGACTTCTTTTTCCTTGGATAATTTCATCTACTACCATGATTTATTGAAGAGCCTGAACTCTGTTGGAATAAGTAGGAATAACTTTACACTTATCCAACTCCTGATTCTATTTATACTCTACTAAATATCTCTTCTCCAGAATTTGCCATCTCAGGAAGAATCCATGACCTCCAAGAGAATTCTATTTAAAAACAGAATGATATTGTTAAGATTCAGTCTCATGCAAAAAAGACTAGATCTTTCTAAATCCAAACTTAAATCTCATATGTATTTTAAAATCTTCTTCCCTCTTTCCAACTTTGATCTGACTCCTTGTGGCCTGAGGACTTGCCATGAAAAAGTCACACAGTTTTTCCATTTACTGCTCTTTTCTATTTATTTTAGTCTCCCACTTATTGCCTCTTACTCTCTCCATTTCTTGGTTTGAGGGCTGAGAAAGAACCTTCCCCCTCCTCCATAACACTCTCCCTTGGATAATAAGGAACCATTTCTAAGAATTCCTTAATTTAAAGACCGCTACAACTTCAATAAACTCTCATTATACTTCTGATCTCTGCTTATGTGGTTTGGGGCCAGTGGGAAGGGTTAGGAGAGAGGGTCCAGGACCAGTTTATGTTTCACTTGGTAAACTGGGGATGGAGTTTTAAAACATGGGGAATCCCATTGCCAATTTTATGGTCCCAACTTATCTTCGAGCTACATTACCTACTCTTCCCTACATGTACCTTACACACTTTTGTTCTTGGCAATGGCCTTTGCTTTGCCACTACCAATTTTTAAATTATTCTATTTCTTCTTCACATAAAATATTCCCACTCCATCTCAGAAACCTTTCTCCTTCAGGTTCCCTCAATAAAGACTCTCCTAATCACCACCACTGCTGCTACTACCCCACTTGTACTATCTACTCTAATCATATGCTATCTCCTTTTTCTGAAATTTTAATGTAATTTTATAATAGCTGTATGAAAATTTTCACTTTAACATGAAATTTAGATATGAGATTTAAGCTTGAGTTATATCAATCTAGTGTTTTTATGCCCCCCAAATTAGTCTTACTTTACATTATGAGACTATTTTTTTAACTCAAGTTTTGTACTTGTTTAAACTAAAAGTTTAAACAGAAAACCTGTTGTGAACAGAAGCTACATCTTATTTATACCATCATACTTTACAGTGTCCACTTGTGTCTTTCACATAGCCAGTAGTCCTATTTTGTCAAGATGTACTGAATTAAAGGCTGAGGAGGAGAAGGAGATGTCCTTACATGACCTGGTTCCCAGTGCGTAGCACTCGAGGAGTGTTCATTGAATAAACTGACAAAAAAGTGAAGTACATGTGGGTTTCTTTGCCTGATGTCCTCAATCATCCTAGAGAGAAGTTAAGTATAGTTATATGCTAAGATGACAAAAGATACTTAAGAAGGTCTGGAATAACAACTTGAGGCCATAGACTAGGTTTTAATAGAATGCAAAAGAAAACTACAGAGCGACTAGTTAGCAGCAAGAGGCCTGTTAAATTGAACTGCATGAATCGATAATAGGCCAGGCACAAGATGTTCTCTACAATAAAATGAAGTGTTGGACTTATTATAAATATGACGGGAAGAAATTCTTTATTCAAAACAAACCCATTTCCTACGTATCTATGATATTTCATAACATTCAAATTACATTTGTTCCTACCATCAGAATAATTATTCATAGTCCAGCAATTGATCATTTTTTTTCCACTGAGGGAATAATGATTTATTGCTTAATTGTAAAGTACAAATGAAAAAGAGATTTAAAAAATATCATCACATTAGAAGACATTTTTATATTCAAATTTACAGGTATGATGTAGACACACTAAACTGAGTCATGTGTTTTGTTCTTGGAACTAAACAAAATTATACCTTCCCTCAACATTCTTGATACGTACTGGCAAGTGTCCATGGGCATGCAGTGGTGGGTAAGAGAATTTACGGGGGAAGTCAGACCCAACTCAAAAAGTTTTAAAAACTTTTCCTAATTTTCCCAGCATTTTCTCATTATTGTTTATTCTCTCATTATAGCTCTAATCTTTACATTTTTATTATAATTTTATGCTAAAACTGTTAAACCTATTTTCTTATATGCTTGATATTTTTGGTTATTAATTTCTGTAATGCTTAACACTACATATATGTGTGTACATATATGTAAACATGTTACATAACACACACATATATACATACACACATAATATAGCATAATCTTTGGAGTTTAGAAAAACCTAACTCTCCCACATATCATGTTAATGATAGAGTAATATATTTTAAATTGCTGACTCAGTTTCCTTATCTGTTAAATGGAGGAAATAACACCACTCTATGTTTGTTGTATGCTTTTAAACAGAATGAAAGGGGACCCACTGGTGAGTTCTGAGCAAAGCAGTAACAGCTACTTACATTTTGGCAGGATCATTAGGCCACTACATGAAGAATAGACTGTAGGAATACCAAGGTAGAGGATGATAAACCACAATCCAGAAATGTTGGTAAGAATGACAACGACTCAGACTAGGGTGGTAGCAATGAAAATTGTGAGAAGTAGGTAAAGCATAAATGTAGATTGAAGCCAAAGGTAACAGAATTCCTGGTATACTGAACATAGGATATGTGAGAGAGACACCAAAGATGTCATATTGTCTCTTCGAAATTCATCTCAAATCATCCCTAGTACTAATAGAAATTCAGTTTGTTCAGATATTCAGAGTATACTATTTGGTCTGGGACCTTATCCTAGCCCAGGTGATGAAACATAACTTGTTTAAATATGTCAAGATATTCTCTTCCCTTTGGCTATTGACTGATCTAAGGATGGGCATGTAACCCATTTCTGGCTAAGAAAAAAACAAAGGGATTAACACGAAGACCTTTCTCTGCCCAAATAAAACAATAGAGTCTAGCAAGAAAAAGGTTTTCTCCTATCCTCTTCTCTTTCCTTAGGTGTAAACATACTCTCTGAGGATATATCAAGTGTGCTCTAACAATGGGGCCTTAACATCAAGCATAAGACAAAATATAACCTAGTAAAGGTGGTAGTTGAAAAGGGAGAAAGAAAATCTGTAGATTTAACACATTCCAGTTAAATTTTACTTTGCATCCAAGAGCAATCCTAACCAATGCAGCTTTTCAATTTTTATATTGTAATCTTAGTTTTAGCTTGAAGCATGACAAATTTGTTGGCATTATTTTTCTCTCTTATATGAACCTTCTTTGTTTCCTCTTTCACTGTACTGATAGTATGACTTAATTTTATAGCATTTGTCAAGAAAGTGAAGACAGTAATGACACTGGAAAAAGCACATACAACATATAACAAATAGGAAAGAATGTAGATTTTCATGAGAGTTGATCTGATGTTTTACATAGATTGACTTCACCCTAAATCAGTGTTGCTTATACTTGTTTATCTAATACACCTTTGTGTGACCACCATGGCTTCACTTTTTTCCACTCCAAAAGACACAGGAGTTTTACTAACATAAAAGAAAAACATTTTTAAAAACCTCTAAAATAAAGTAATAATAGAAATTATTATTGCAAGAAACACAATAGTGAGGAATAATATAAAATTTTATAATAGGACTGCTTTTTTTTATTGTATCAGTCAACAACTTATTCCTTACCAACCACTGTACCAAGCTCTGAGGATAGAGAAATAAACCAAACACACATGGCTCTTCTCATCGAGTTTTACGAAAGAATACAGACATTACCCAGTCCAGTGAAAAACAGTGCATAGTACGGTAAAGCAAATAAATATAAATAAGCAAATATAATTTATAAAAGTGAAAGTACTGGGTGCTTTGGTGTCATATAACAGAATGTCTGTTTGTAAAACCAGGAGAAGATAAATAAAATTTATCAAGGTGAAAGTAAGAAGGAGAACATTGCAGGTAAAGGGAAGAAGCTGTTCAAAGACTGAGAGTGGAAGAGAATAGGAAATATTTGAAAACATTTCAAAAAACTAAGAAGTCCAACAGAGACTGAGATAGCAAAGAGGCAGGAGCAGGAGTTTGAGGCTGAAAATTTACATAGGGCCTGATTAAGAAGAATCGTAACAGAAATTTTGGACTCTGGTGAGGTTAGAAGATCAATTGGGAACTTATTGCAGGGGTATCTGTGTAGCTCAAAAACAGATTTAATCAGGGTGGAGGTAGTGAAGATGGAGGGTGGTAGATTGATAATATCTGGAAGAAAAAAATCAGCAGAATTTGGTGTCAGCTTGAATTCATTTCAGTGTTAGATATGTACAGTTTGGGTGTCCAAATGGAAAAATGGTACTGTCAAGAAGACAGGTAGACATACTTATCTGAATCTCAAGAAGAAAAAGAAGGAAAAAAAAAAAAGTTTGGGATGAACATGTTGATATGGCAATTATAGATACATAAATGGAAATTGAAGCTTTAGAAATATTGGAGAACGAGTTTGACTATCAAATGGTTCTTTCATTCATTCGGCAAATAATTGAGTACCTAATATGTAAACAGTTCTAGGGCAGAACTTTAAATTGATAATCTAGAAAAATGTTGGTGTATCATTTGGATTTACACACACATTAAAGAACGGCATAATAAATATGAACCTATCAAATATGTACTGAAATATACATGACAAAGTGAAAATAAACTTTTCCTTCTGCTTAGCTAAGATAGTTTTGAGATTTGTTTCAGACATTATGACTAAAAATAAATATTAATATCAATTTCTGGATTTTTCTTTTAACGAAATTTAAGTCACTTAAAACCCCCAAAATATATGTAAACGTTAAATTTACCCTTTTTCTGGGTGCACAGCTATAGATCTTGGTTGATCCAAGCCTTGGGAAATAATTACATAACGAAAAGAGCCACTGAGTCTCGCAACTTCAATTAAGTTGAAACCATGATCCGTCCAATATATGTTACCTAGAAGAAATACAAACATGTTTATAATACAATTATGAGAAAAACTTATTTATTAATTCAGCAAGAATTAACTTTCTGAACATTCACATGACTATTAAGAAATCATTTACTTCCTAATTCTTTTTTAATATGTGCAGTTCCTAAGCAGAAAGCTATAAATAAATATGCAAATACTTCTTAATCTCACATGTCTGTGGTTTAAACCATATAGTGATACATTTATATGTTAAAAATAAATTGAAATTTCTCTCACCTGAGGAAGGGCTGTATTTTCATTTTCTACTAGCTTCAGGCAAAAGAGAACTTCTAACACTTTTGTTTACCAGCCCCGTGGGGCTCTCAGGAGATCTGGGCAAAGTTAATACTACATAATCTACTTCTACATAAAAACACTTATCCAAAGGCTCAAAAGCATTAGAAAGAGTGAAGCCAAAAGCAAAAGAGGCTATTTACCCCTGTGGCTAGAAGTACAAAAAAAAACCCTGTTATGAGTCAGAAACAGCATTTTTATGAAGCAGATTGAGCCACTAACAATATAGGTGTGAAACAAAAACAGAGAAAGCCATGGATGATACCAGCAATCCAGTCAATAGCTATCCCTTCCACTCTTCCCAAGCCATTGGTGATGATATCTTCTTTCCAAGTCTGATCTCTTTTAGCTCGGCTAATTTTATTGAAGCCCATGTCTGTCCAGTAGATGGTATCATTTTCTATGGATAAAACAGAAAGAAAAAAAAACATACACAAACACACTATAAAAGGGATCGATATATGTATTAGGAGCACATTGCATCAGCATTTTGGGGGTTATCAACCTGGGTGTGCTGGAGTTTAAGTGTTCTTCAGGAAAATTTACTAACAAAGATGGTAAGAAAGGTATTAAAACCACATGAGAGAACCTAGTCAAATGTTTTAAAGCATTTTTGAAATATATGTGGAAACTGTCTAGCACATCCTTTTTATTTTTTCTTTATTTTCCTATTCATTTTAACTCAATAAATATTTATCCCCATGAATTTGCAATCTTGATATCAAACCAAATTACTTTGGACTACAGTTTTTCTTTTAACATCTTTTCTTATGTCTGAGTTCTCTACATATAAAGAGAATGCTACTGGGGATAATCAACAAAGTCTCAAAGTAGAGAGAGAATGGAAAGAAACATAAAGGCATTTAAAATATATCAAGGGTGTTTTATGTATAAGGTCATTCAAAATGTATAAAGCCTTAAAAATACCTTATCAACTAATTATTCCTTCTGAGGTACTAGTTTCCCAAATGTCAACTACAAACCCTGTGCATTCTTTTTCAAACTCTCTTTGTACAAATGGGCTTAAGAATACTTGAAGAATGGCTCTATGCTATCATAGAGTCTTTAAATAACAGTGCTTTTTGAATATTTGAATGAAAAATGTTCCTAAAGACTGTAAATGAAATATATGTGCATGCATATGCATAAAGGGTAGCAATTATAGATCAATGATGTTAAATACAGCCACTAGAAAGACACTGGGGACAAATCATTAAATAATAAATTTGCCACCAACTAAGTAAGTGTTTGTTTGTGTTGTGACCTACATGGCCATTTGAAGAACAAATCCTTTAAGACCAATATAATTTCCATCTGGCACACAGACAGACTATGGAAATAAAGAAAAAGCAATTAGCATAATAAAGCCATGTATCAGTAAGTTTGGGGATTCTGTTTCAAATGAAATATAGTCTAAATTCTATTACCTGTCTGGGGAAAAATTCCAAATAGCCCCTGTTCCCAACAATGGTTAAGTCAGATACACACTTGCGTGAATAAGAGCAGAGATACCATTTTCAAATATATATCTGGAAAGCAAGGACTTGTTTCATTTTTCCAATTTTGTCAAACTATCAGTTGATATGTTTTCATGACTGAAAGAGTGAATCAATCAACAAAAATAAGCATCATTTTTGTATAAATATTAAGTATTATATGAAGAGTCCTATTCTCTTCTGCTAACATTAGATCCATATATCCAACTGCCTACATTGTGTCTCCACTTGTATGTAAGAAAAGGCAATCTTGATTGCAAAAGACAAATTTTGGATTTCTACCTGAAACGTACTTCTCTCTCAGTCTTCCATATGGCAGCTCCCCATGCCTTGGTGGTATGATGGAAGGCACCTCCATCCTTTGTTTCTTGGGCTAAAAACCTCATATTGTCCTTGATCACTTTTCCTCACACTTCACATCTAATCCATCACCAACTACTCTCATCTTCAACCTATAACCAAATATTTTGTCTCTTTTTATTCTTCTTTCAAATCAGATCCCTCATTCCACCACTTCTCACACTCTCCACTTATAACATAATCCAAGCCATTATTAACTCTTGTCTGAAGTATTGCAATAACCTCTAACTTAGTTCCAGCTTCCACTTTTGCCTCAGGACTCCCTTTCCTCATGAGCCTTTTCTCTACTGAGGGTCCACTGTCGCCCTATTAAAAAGTAAATAAGATAATTTCTCTCCTCTCCACTCAAACTTTCTAATCATTTTCCATCTCATCCAATTGTAAAAGTAAAGTTCCTTCCCAAGACCTTCAAGATCTACCCACATCCTTCAAGTCTCTTTCACCTACTATCCTTCTACTCTCCCCCTTCTAGTAATAAGACCTTCCTCTTCCTAAAACAAACCAAATGCTGTTCAGCCTAAGGTTCTTTACATCACTTCTTCTTCTGCTTGGAATGTTCTTTTCCCAGCTATCTGCACAGCTCTGTCTTAGCTCAAGTATTCCTTCTTACTGAAACTTTCCCTGACTACTCTCTACAGAAATTATTTCCTTGCCATGCTCCATTTCCCTTACAAAACCTATTTTTCTCTGTAGCATTTATTACTGTCAAACACATTACATATTTATTGGTTTGTTGGTTTAGTGTCTGTATTGTCTCACAGAAATATAACCTCTTTGAGGGCCGGGACTTAATTTTGCTCACTGCCCGATCCCTGGCACCTAGAATAGTGCCTGGTACATAGTAAGCTCAAAGTAAACATCTGGTGAATAAATGAATGAATGTGGTGTGCTGTACAAAGACTGGTTGGGAGGGTATACAAGGAAGACAAAGCTCTTACTGTGAGAAACTTTATAAGCTAATTAAGGAACAGAAGGTATGCACATGAAAAATGACTAACAATTCACAATAGTGGAGCAGGAGCAGCATATAAGTAGTAAAGACAAGCATTTTTATGAGTTCAAAGAAGACATTAACAACAAGTATTAGAAAAAAAGGACACTAAATATTTATGTGACCCTTACTTTTCTATTTCTCTCTAATAGCTTTGCCAGTCCTGCAAAATTTTATTTAGTATAATTAGGAAGCATTTTTTTCTCACATATGCCACTACATCTTGCGCATACTTTTATTATCATATTGAGCTGAAATTGCATCTTTGCATTTCTTCTTAGAAATTGACTGTGAGATATATCATAGGTAGGGACTGCAATAGACCCAACATTTACCAAGGCAGTCACAAGTGCAGTAGGCATTTCATGAATATTCACTATGTGAATAATAGATTAATTTGTAATGCTGAGGCTATCTCTACATGGTCAAATCCACTAGATTACAGCACTGAAGGAACGGAGATGTTTCCTTATATTCTTTTATTACTTATATTTGGGATATTAGCAAGCAAATCAATCATGTAGTGGTGCATTAAGGAGGACCAAGAGGATAGAATAATTAAATCACTCATTCTCATCCAAATCTCCTTTCCTTATTTTTCACATACACATTGCACACCTCCACGCTCTAAATGGAACGACTTCACTAAGATATAAGAATATGTCTTCTAATTATCTGGGAATATCTGTAAAACATACATAAGGTAGGTCAAGAGTGTTTTAATTATAATAGAATAAGGTGGAAGGATGATAAAATTTTGCAACAAACCTTAAAGATACAAAGTGGAAATACATATAAAGACAGAAAGGGAAGAAAGACTATCATAACTGTGTTCTGACACTTATTCCAAAATATGATTTTTTTAACTTTAATTATCCCCATTCAACAGATACTTGCATAATACTTAGTGCATGCTAAGCATCCACATAGGCATAGGAGTACGGTGTTGAACATGACAGTCCCTGAAATCGTAGATTTTACTTCTGGAGTTGAATTTTTAATATAAACTATCCTAAGACATATGACAATAAGTAACATATAATATAATTATAAATTATGTACCTATTTTGGACACTCAGATAGTATTCAATTTCTGGCTATTATGAACAATGATATGAACATTCTCATCCATGTCTTATAGAGGACATACAGTGTAATTTCTATTGGGTACATAAACAGAGGTAGAATTGCTGAGTCATAGGATGGCTTTAGTAGGTAGGGCTTATTTTAATACATTAATACATTAATTATCTGAAACAATTTTCCCCGAAATAATAATCTACACTATAGACCTTCTACAACTACTGTTGAACTCCACCACCCTCTTCCTATCTGGCTGATTCAACCATGAAGACCTCCTACTACATAAGAACATGCAAGAAATTCTAGATTCTCTTATTTCCAGGAACTAGCCACCATGCTTATTTACCTTGGTTCATAGTGTTTACCTTGTTAGATAAAAAAAGCAAATGACTGGAGTAGTATGCTTAGTGAAATAAGTCAGACAGAGAAATGCAAATACTCTGTGTTATCATTTAAATATGGAATCTAAAAAATAAAACAAATGAATGTATATAGCAAAACAGAAATGGACTCAGATATAGAAAACAAACTAGTGGATACCAGTGGCAAGAGGAAACTGGGGAGGGGCAAGATAGAGGTATGGGATTAAGAGATAAACTACTATGTATAAAACAGGTTAGTAACAGGATATATTATACAGCACAGGGAATTATAGCCACTATTTTATAATAACTTTACATGGAGTATGATTTATAGAAATATTGAATCACTATGCTATCTGAAACTAACATAATATTGTAAATCAACTATACATCAAAAATAAATAAATAAATAAAAATATGTAACTAAATGGGCATGGCTGTATTCCAATAAAATTATATTTCCAAAAAGAATTACTTAAGGACAATTCCAAAGTACTAAAATTTACAAATTTGACTAGCTCAATTTATCTACTCAGTTTTTTTGTTTCTATCCTGCTGGACCCATTATATTCTATCCCATACTTTAAAAATAAAGACAGTTATGCTGAATCCCAAAAGTTAACTTATGGAGAATTCTATATAAAGTGTGTTCTGGTTTCTTGATAAACTTCAGTGTTGGGTTCTAAAGAATGTTTTACCTATGGCTATTCAACAATTGTCAACAGATACACTCCTTACTACCTTATAGAGAAAGCTGTCAGGATTTTATTGTTATATTTTTAGCTTTTGTTTTTATATACAAATAAGATTTGGCTGTATGGAGCCAATACAAGCTCTTGGTATCAATGATTACAGTGAACCTGCACTTTAACTCTGCCGCAATCAAAGTGAACAATGTCCCTCGCCCCACTCTAACCACCAACTCTTACTTGGACTTCAAATATTTGCTACCACTTTCAGATGAGCTGGTTGCTGACACCTTTCTCATTTTAAAGTCAAATATAAGCATTCTCCATGTGTTTACTGGCTTTTTAAATTTTTTTCATTTTTTTGCTACTTATCAGCAGTGACCTTAACAGACAGGCCCCAAAATAGTTTCTACATTCTCAAAGGCTGCCTTCAAGCCCCACATCCATTAATTCCTCTAGTTTAGCTGAGACTATGGTTTCCAAACTGATTTTTATTCTAAAACTTTGACAGATATGACAGTTACCTCTAATTCAAACTCTGTTTTTTATACTTTCAAAAATCATCTTCTCTAATATTTGGAAAGAAGACACTTTGTCATATCACTCCTGCATTTTCCAATCATCATGTGTATCAATGCAATATTTTGTTTCTGTTTTGTGTCATTTCAGCCCAGATACAGGACTCAGTTTTTTCTCCTTAATCCATGTCTTACTCTCCCACCCATATCATGTGCAGAACTACACATACAAGCTTGAAATACAAACAGTGCAGTAGAATTCATGGAGGCATGGGATATGAAGATTTATTATCACAACATAAAAGCTTCAAATTGAAAATCAAATGTCCTTACTCTAAAAGGTGCCCTGGCCACCCCACCACATGCGTTTTTTCAGTGGCAGCTTCATATTGGGCCCCAGCCTCACATCTTTTCCTCAGCTCCTCCCCTTCTCTCTCATCTCAATTTATCATCCCCGCCCCTTTCTGGTTAGCCATTCATCAAAAAGAAGCCCTCTCTAATCATTGCTCCCATTCTCAGCAACACATCAGCCTTTAAATAATTTAAATTTCTTAGCTCTCAAATGGCTGGCTGCCCATTAGAATTGCCCAGGGAAGTTTTAAAAGAATACTGAAGATGCAGTCACGCCTCAGAGATTTGGAGGGAGACGCAAGAGGGAAGAGACATGGGAACATATGTATATGTATAACCGATTCACTTTGTTATAAAGCAGAAACTAACACACCATTGTAAAGCAATTATACTCCAATAAAGATGTAAAAAAAACCCAAAAAGATATATATATATATATATATATATATATATATGTATAAATTGCTTAGTCTGGGGTAGTTTTCAGGTTGAGAATTACTAGTTAACCTGTCAAAAGTACAGAGAAGAAAAACACTTGTTATTTAACAGGGTCCAAGATCTTGAGAAGGAGATTTCTATTATAAAATGCTACTCCCCACAACATCGCACCGTAACCCCCATTACAATCTCATTGTTATTAATGTTTCTTTGCCAAAGGGATTTTCAAGGGGAGAAGGGGGAGAAAAGAGCTTGATATAACCTCCAGAATATCAGCTTTGGGGGAGGTATTTTTTTTCTCCAGTTTGGGGAGGGCTTTAACTTGAAAAAAAATAATTAAAAAAAAATTTTGTTTACTTGATTCTGATATGCCACGGGCCCCAGATCTGTTAGAAATTACTGTTCTGCAATCTATGCCTGAATCTGGCCAAATTATAAGGTAGCTCATAGGGAGATTACTTTGCTTTGATCCTTCTCCATTCCCAATAATCTGGCTTTTACTGAACTATGTTTGTATCCTAGGCTACAGGTATGTATTCTTTGCTTGGTTTGTTTTTTTTGTTTGTTTTTTTTTTGATTATATAGACATTGTGAGCCCTGAAATTGATTATGTTCCTCTTCCCAAACTGGTTGTTAGAAATATAAAAATTAAATTTGCTGCAAACTTCTAGCAAAAATATAGACTTTTACAATGTGATTTTATTTCTCATTTCATGTTTCTTTTTCCCTAATTTTTCTCTTGGCACTCATCTGTTCCATCTTAATTGTTCATCTCATTGAAATTCCTGCATTTTGGGGAAGCTACATAAAATGATTCTTAGAACTAGATAAGGTATTATATATATATAAAATATATATAAAACATATACATGTTTTAATATAGCAAGTCATATGTTATAGACAAGTCACATCAAAGTTGAGTAAACACACTCTAGGGAACAACTAGGAAAATTAAGAAAATCCAAGGCAGTGCAAGAAAATGTTAAAATTGTAGTTTTTACTTTTTGTCCCTTATGCTTTTAAAATTTCTATTTGGTATATATTTTATAATGTATTCAGTCATAACATGTAATACAGTAATAGTATATATTCTTTATAAGTAAATAATTTTAATAAAATAATAAATAAATAAAGAGTGAGATCTCTTTTTGTTTAACTAGTAAGTTGTCTGATAAAAAGGAAAGGTTTAGTACTACCAGTGCAGCTGCTACTTTCCAGTCATGCCCCATTTTTGGCACACTCTGTGCCATGGTGCACCAGTTGAAACCTCTGGAGCAGACTATGATGTTATAGAAACTGAGAGGAAAGCAAGGTCGAAGTCAAGGTCATCAGGGAAGATTTCATGGAAGAAGTGAGGCTTTGGCTGATCCTTGAAGACTGGAGAGCATTTGGATTAGGAGAGATGCACAATATAGTTCCTAGAAACCTAGTTTAGAGAAAGAACCAATTTAATAAATGCAATCACCTCCGTAATAGGAGTGGGGGAACAACAAGTTCATTTCAGGAAGAGTTGTGAGCAAAAGCTGTGATGACAGCCAGTTCTAAATTATCAGATGCCTGGGAACAGATAAGAATTAAGTTGTACTTTCTATTCTTTTCCAATTTTGAAATCATTTTTTCAAATATTTTGCAGGTTAATAATGACCCAAGTTCTTGATATACCAAATTAAAAGGGATTCAATAATAAAGTGCTAATGAATTACATTTGTTTCTTTCATTTTGAAAAAGGCAAATCAATACAAACACTAATGGGCAATTCTCCACAGTAACAAATCAGCAAGAACTCCATCTTGTGAGTGAATAAAATAAAATCTGCAGACTTCAAAAGTTTTAGATATCTTAATCCCCTTAAGGTACAATGTTATGAAACCTTAGATAATGTACATTCTCTTTTAAACTACTCTTTTATCAAGTAAGAAATATATGCCTGCCTAGGTTTTGCTTGCCCTGAATGAAATTTGCATTAAACATACTTATTATAAAAGCAATTCCATTTTCAGGTTTTGAACGGTTTCCTCTCAGGGTAACAAAAAGAATCTTTCACATTTTCTTAAGCATTCACTGTTTTTTCTCTTCAAAGCAATTGCACTGTGCTGTTTTTCATAGGCATTAAGTTAGTTCTCACAGCCCTTGTGTGCCTAATTTTGACTTTCAGGTAACATATGAGAACTAAAACGTCCTGTCACGCTCTCATCTTTTTCACATTTGGAGAGGACCGATGGCAGCTCCAAGGAGAAATTGTTTTAATTTATTCTGTTTTAGACTTTCAAAACTAAGCTGTAAAATTGAGACAGCATGTTGAGTAGATACATCTTCAGGGGACACCTACTCAGACATTTATTCAGGAAACCATCAACCTGCTTCAGAAAATAATGACACTCTGTACCACTTTTATTTTTGAATAGGGAAAAGGCAGAAATCTTGTTCCTCAAATGCTTGATTTCTATATTATACCTCAAATTAATAAATCAGACAAAGATCAAGTGTAAACTTTAAAAACAAAGGATTTTCCAGCAAATAAGTTTGGATTTTTTTTTTCTTCATTACCTCTGGTGGAAAAAAAAATTTCCTTACTTAAGAAGTTTACTAAAGAGAGGAATGTAGCATAATAACTAACATCTTGCATACTGTGTCCTAATTTCCTGAGTTATAGATCCCAGTTCTACTACTTAAAGGCTCTATGACATGGGAAAGTTCCTTAACCTTTCCATTCAGTTTCCCAATATGTAAATTGGGAATAATAGAGTTGCTGTGAGGATAAATAAATAAATGCTTTGTTACAGTACTTAATGCCTAGTGCATAATATACATAATAAAGTATCAACTATTAAAATTAAAAATACAGAGTATATAACAAAATGAAAGGTATACTAACTAATAAATTTGGCAATTTTGTATGCTTTTGAAGTTTTAATGTGGTTTTAGTTTAACATACTACCATCTTTATAAATGTGAAACTAGACAGAAAATATTTTAATATTTCTTCTCTAAAAGGACAAACATCTAATGTGAATTATTATCATCCAAGGAAATAACAAAAACAGTAGAAAATTTATTGAAAGCAAACATTCGGCATTGCTATATATTTTCAAAGCCAACTAGCTATGAATTACTTATATTAAAAGTTAACATTGATTTGGATGCATAGTGACATCCCATATTTTCAGGAAGGCAAAGTTAAGTTTACTATTAAAAGTTATACAGAAACTTTGCTCTAAAGATTACTTGACATTGTCAGTGTTTATTGTACTTAAAAGGCAGGCCAAAAAAAAATTTTTTTTCCAGAATAGAAAAGAGTTATTATTAACACTGTTAAAGAATCAATAAAATTTCCATCCTCAATGGCTGTCTTAAATGTCTACGCATATCACATATATGACAGATAGATGTTTAAGAATCTTATGATATAATTATTTTCTAGTTTGACTTTACTGTTATTGAATTGTAGCTAACATGATAATAAAACACAGTATATAAATATGCTCTGACAGGGAGATCAGCTCGGTGCTTTGTGTCCACCTAGAGGGGTGGGATAGGGAGGGTGGGAGGGAGGCGCAAGAGGGAGGGGATATGGGGATATATGTATACATATAGCTGATTCACTTTGTTATACAGCAGAAACTAACACACCATTGTAAAGCAATTATACTCCAATAACGATGTTAAAAAAAAATGTGTTCTGAGCTTTCAGAAAAAAGCACAATGAACAAATTCTTGCTAAAAATTAAAAAAAAATGTATATCAATACTTTTTGAAGGCTACGTGTATTCTAGGGGATACCAAAATGACCAAGAAGCCTCCTTCAATCTTCCCAGAGAACCAATCACCCTCTTGTAAGTACTTGGTAGTCATCTATATCACCTATCATTTTATAGTAAGTCACAGTTGTTTCTCCACCTATACTGAGAGTACATTAAAAGGAAGGCTCCATATAATCTTTCTAGTTAGCTCCTGAGAAGCCAGTGCATTACTTTGGACTGTAATGATATAAAAGCTCAGTGAATGAATAACCTAGCATGGCTGCATGCCTTCATGCCATAAAAAAGTCCAAAGTCAATATGTCAGAAGATAAACCTACCAGAGCTGCCCTAAATCCACTGTGTGCTCTAAGTTGACGGGAGGAACAGACTCCTCATCACCCAAAGATCTGAGCATTGTCCTTGATCCCTTCTGCATCTATTTACCACCACATCCAGTGAATCACCAAGTCCCGCATGTTTTAACTCCTTTTATTTATTTTTTTCAATCTGCACGTACCACTGCAGTTTCATTCAGGTCCTTACCATATCTCTTCTGAATGGTTGCAACAGCTTCCTAAATGGTTTCCCTTCCTACAATGTTATCCTCCTCAAACCCATTCTCACAACTATCAGGGCAACTTAGTTAAAATGCAAATCAGACCTTCTCACTTACCACTGATCATGTTCCTAGGTTTCTCATGACCTCGGATGAAGTTCAGATTCCTTAGTAAGTCATATGAGGACATCTATGATCAAGAACAGTGGCCTCCAAACTTTTCTGATGAGTAGAATAATTTGAGTATTCACTCTCTCTGCCTACATAATATATGTTAATCCATTATACATGTAAACACATATACAACATGCAAAAATATAAATTTTTAAAAGGTAGAAGAAAAAATTAAATATCAATAATTTTAATATGTTTTCCCCTATATTTGACTACATTATTCAGTTCAGGGCATGCACCTTGCTTCCCTCTTGGAAAAGATTCAGCCCGTCCTACTTCTTGGGTTTTGTCTAGTACACTTCCTGCCTCAGGCTTGACTCCAGCAGCACTGCCCTAGTTGTAATTGCCTTCACTCTCACTCTCAGTACACACACCCATCATATCACTTCTCATCTCTATGCCTTTTCTTTTGTCAATTCTTTTGCACCTCATTACCCAGGAAACTATTATTCAGACATTAAGACTCATGCATTCCTCCTCCAGGAAGGCTTCTTGATTATTCCAGTCTAGTTCACCATCCTCCTTGTTGCTTTCATAATAACTTGTACTTATCTCTATAGTTGTACTTAACTCAGGGTATTGCACAGCTCCCTTTTATGCATCTTCCTTTCCAATAGATTGAACCTGGTTTTTGTTCATTATGGATTCACAATGTCTATCTCCAGCTTTCCATACATGATATTTGAATACATGTAATATTCAATTAACAACAATACAAATTGAATAAAGTAATGGTAAAAACAATAGTGTTAAAATCAGAGTATTATATAGAGCAAAGAAGTGTAATATAAAATATAATTTGCTCAGAGGATAAGAAATAATTTCCTAAGGTAGTAATACTTTAGCTGATTACTGAATCAGTTAAGAATGAATATGCAATATGTCCTATTAATGAAACTATATATTCCCTCCTATGACAAAATATTAAATTAAGGTAGCAGGATATCATTATAGTAATTATCATTTTAAAATAAATTTCATTATATATCAACTGTTAGTTAAATGAGCTAAATGTGATTTCACAAAGTTTAGGCTCAAGTCAGCACTTTCTGAAATTTTGAATATTTAAAATTACAACAGTGTTTGACAAGCTATACACAAAAACATATAGTATTTGTCTCATATTGTTCAGTACAACTTAATAATGAAATTATATGATGTCTTGAATTTACTTGAATTAGATGAAACAAATTGGACATGAATTGATACAGGTGATGGGCGTGGAGTGGAGTGGTAGGGGGAGTTCATTATACTCTTCCCTCTACTTTTTTTTTTTTTATTTGAAAGTTTCCATAGTAAAAGGTTAAACAGTGCTCCACCAGCTTGAAATGAAGTCTTCATTCTAATAATCATTCCTAAACAGATTCAGAAGATTTTATGATAATATATCAAAAATCTCTAATCTTTAATATAATTTAATTGGATAACACTCAGTATTCTACCCATTCAGTAAAATAAGAAGCTCCAACAATTGCAGCAAAATTTTACCAGAACTATATTAACCATAAAATTTGCATTTTAGGAATGAAGAAATACTTGAAAATCAAACAAACAAAACCTTGAAGCAAAGAAGGTATTCGTATGAGCTAGGCTTTGGAGGGTACATATTAGAAATAGTATTCTTGCTCTTAGCAGAATGAGGAACAAGTTGACTAAAAACAGTCTTAGAGCACAGCTCAGGCAAAGGGTGATTTTTTCACCTCAATTAAACCATGCTTATGCTGATGAGAGGTTAAAGATTATATCAGAAAACTAACTACAATGAAACAGAAAAAAAAAAAAAGATCCCATATCAGCTTGCACTATCAAGTAAGTGAAGAGAGATGTAATTTAATAAGAAATAATAATAAGGTAGGCTCAGACATTCTGAAAAATGTAATACATCCTAGGGAGATAAAGACAAACAAGACTCCTTAAGAAATTTTGATTCAGTGAGAATACAAATGAAATAGTTTTAGAAAGCTAGTGATAGAACATCTTAAGAAGGGTAGATCAAGGACAAAACTTTTTCTGAAGTAGTTAACTTGAAATGTTTCCAATTATCAAAGAAGAGGTAGAACAATTTTCTCTATATATGTATATCTTGTGTGTGTATATCCTTCCCTCCTGCTATATTACCTTGAGCTTCAAGCCTCTTAGATCTTAAAAGAAAAACTGTGACAAACTAGTAAATAATTGGATAGGAGTCTACAAAAGGAAACTCTAGTGCTTCAGGAAATGTAGTGAGTGACTAAGTGGGCCTGCAGCCTTCCCTTGGACTTCAAATTGAATGAATGCTTGCCATGACGAAGTCTCTAAGACACGTATGAAGAAGAATGTCTTCCTATAAATCCCACAATATATGTCTTATTTTGTTGCTGTTGTTTTATCCCAATGTATGAAATTTGATGATTAGATCACAAAGTTAGATAATGAAAACTATGCCCACAAAAAGCTACGTACAAGAAAGTCCAAAGCTTTATCCATATGAGCCACAAACTAGAAATATACAAAGACATTCATCAATGGAAGAATAGATAAATAGGCTATGGTATATTCACACAATGGGATATTACTCAACAATAAAAAGGAACACACTACTAACACATGCAACGGTATGATGGATCTAAAAAATACTGTCTGAAGGGAAAGAAACAAGACACAAAAGAATACATATTGTGTGATTCCACTTAAATAAACTTCTAGAATTGGCAAAACTAACATATGGTGATAAAAGTCAGATCAGTGATTGCTTCTGAGGATAGTGCATTAAGAATTAAAAGATGAAACCGATACTCTCAATGACCCACTGGAGGATTTTGTGCTTTCCTTCCCTGCGACTCTGGATTCTGCAGGGTTGGAGCTCCCGGTTGCAAAAGGGATACACTTTCACCAAAGGACCGTGGCAAGGGTCCCATTGAACTACAAGCTACAGCTGCTGCCGAGAGACTTTGCACTTCTTGTGTCTAGGGATCAGCAGGTGAAAAGAGAAGCCTCCAAACCAGTATGGACCCTGAGCAGCATGAGGAGGTAGGGCTGCTTTCATACTATACAGCCAGGGACGAGTATGTGTGGAACCTGAGTCATTCAATCAGGAGCCTTCTAGTACTTTCCCTGAAAAGACACATGCAGAAACCCCAATCTGAGAGGTATGACCAAGGATTCAGACCATTTAGAAATTAAGGTTTGGGTCACACCATCAGATAAGCCTCCAGTCGTATCTGGTTGGCAGAGAGAATTAAAGGTTGGATTATTGCTGCGAAGATACTCATACGGCCCAAGAAGTAGAAGATAAGGAGTCAAGTTCCACCCAAATGTCAGGGAATTTACTTCTCAGCCAGCTTGGCTCACAGGACTGCAGCCCCACCAGCCTCCTTACTAGTTCAACACCTCAACACACTTCTATCTTAGGGCTTACAAGGCCTCTGCTTTGCAATGAATCTGTGCAGGATTCACTTTTCTTTCATTCAGGCTAAAATTCACCTCTCAAAATTTTCCCTGAACACTCAATCTAAAATAGCAGCCACTTTGAATCTTTCACTCTTTAAACTGCTTTTCCTTCTTAGCACTTATTACTATCTGACATCAAATTATATTGGGGGGGATGGTGTTGGTGAGTGTTTGTGATCTAGTTTTCCCACTAGGATATAAACTCCATGTGAACAGAGATGTCAGTTTTGTTTCTGCTGCAACTTCAGTATGTAGAAGAGTGTTTGGCACAAAGTCAGTGCTCAAGATTGTTGGGCCAATGAAACTGGCTAATGAATAACAGCACAATTCAGTAATAAGATTGGATTTCCAATTATTTGCTGCTTAAAAAGAATAAATTCAAATATAGCATTATTTTTCAAACTAAAAAAGAAATGATTTCAGTAGTAGAAAAAAGTAAACAGGACACAGACTGCTCACTTTTACTGAGAAAACTCTTGGAAGCTAAGATGCATATGAAAGTTTGTAGCCCCCCAAAACTTTACATTTATGTCATGGTATTCTTTTCAAAGCAATGATTAAAAGATGGTTGAAATGTAAAAGAATATGCAAAATTATTTTAAAGAATTGAAGGTCAACCCATTCAAAATAATTAACTCTACTGAATTTAAAGGCAATACCTAAGTCTAAATGGTCAATTTCTATTATTGAAATTCTTTAAAATAAAGACACACTTTTGGTTTCTGTTATATTTTATAATAGGAGAAGAATCAACCTAATTTGATCAGGCAGTTTTTAACTTTTAAAAAATCACTGTAGAAGTGCTTTCTTCTTTCAAATAAATAATGAGCACTCGTTTGTTTTCTTAAAATTATGACTATCCTGGAACAATCTGCAAAATGGGCGAATATTTTTTAAAATACTTTCCACTTTGAGAGTTCACTCTCCCTTTTCTTCCTCTCTCATTTTTGTCCTTCATCAGATTTGCTCCATTTAATAAAATATTTTCTTCGTGAACCCAGGTGCTCCACTGCCCTACCTCCCCGACTTCCTACCCAAGGCAAGAGCCATTTTGTTATCTTCAGTATGAAAACTCTGTCTGTGGCCCACTTCTTCACAATGACTATATATTAGCTTATAACTTGTCTCTTTAGATTCAAAGCATTAAGTAATTAAATAAACTATTACTGTTTAGCAGAGGGAATATGTTAAGGTGCAAAGAGAATTGAAATTCAGAGGAAGGAGAGAACTGGATATGTATTCGGGCGCCACAGTGTATCAAACGTGGGACTTTGAACAAGTTATTTAACCTCTCTGAGCCTGAGTAAAAATCCTTAAAATGAGAATAAAGCCTGTCTCACAGGATTGTTCTGAGGTTCTGTGATATCTGTGGGAAGTTGTCCAGCCTTGGATTAATATATGGTTCATGATACAGTTGATAAACGCTTGAAGGGGCCTTCTGGGGATAGTGGTATGTTTCTGTTACAACAATGAAAGAACTTTGTGAGTAGGAGAGACTCTTCAGCACTTCTCCAATTCCTCCATATATAAGCTTCATTTTTTTCCTTTGTATTTATAGAGTTGGCAAAAATAAGATAAATAAATTATCTTTAAAAATAAAATTATTTTTAATATTATTTAAAATATATTTTAATTTAATATATATTATATATATAATATAAATATATTTTAATTTAATATAATTTAATTTAATTTAATTATATAAAATTATATTAATTTAATTATACAATATATATATTACATATATAATATATATTATAAATTAAATTAAGATATTATATAATAAATATATATTATATAATATATAAATTATATATATTATATATTTATATATAAAATACATATTATATATATAATATATTATATATAATATATATATTATATTTTATATATATATATATAAAATATATATATATATAATTAATATATATTCCGAGGTCCTGGATCATCTTCACTATCATTATTATGAATTCCTTTCTGGAAAGTTGCCTTTCCCCACTTCATGTAGTTGTTTTTCTGGGTTTTCATCTTGTTCCTTCATCTGGTACAAAGTCCTCTGCCTTTTCATTTTGTCTATCTTTCTGTGAATGTGGTTTTCATTCCACAGACTGTAGAATTGTAGTTCCTCTTGCTCTGCTGCCTGCCTGCCTACATAATATATGTTACGTTATGTTAATCCATTGTACATGTAAACACATATACAACATGCAAAAATATAAACTTTTAAAAGGTACAAGAAAAAATTAAATATCAATAATTTTAATATGTTTTCCCCTATATTTGACTACATTATTCAGTTACAGGGCCTGCTGGTGGATGAGGCTATCTACGAGGCTTGTGCCTGTGCCAGTTTCTAAGGTCATTCCAAAATTTAGTGGCTGAAAGCAACAGTATTGCTTATGAACCTGCAATAGGGACAGGGGCAGTTTTTCCTGCTCTGATGTCTCTGCTCTGCTTGACAGCAGCTGGGGTGGACAGAATGCTATCATATGAAAGCTCGCTCATTCACGTACGTGGGAAAACTCAAGCAGCTAGAGCTGGCACAGCGTTCCTTAGTACGACTTAGTACGTCTCTGTTTCCATGAAGTTAGTCAGCATGATGGCCATTTTGGAACAAATCCTTTGTCTTATATGAAAAACAATCAGGTTGAATTAGATAATCTCTAAAGTCTCTTATCTCGGAAAGTCTTGTAAATCGCTGATTAAATGGAAACAGGAATAGCTTGAAAGTGATCTGAGACAGCTGGCATGATGTTAACCCATTGGGATGGAGGAGAACTTCAGAGAGTAAGTAATTCTGAAGCGTGTAAAGCGTCTAAATCAGCAATTACCACATTTTTCGGTATTATGGATTATGTGTAATTGCAAATGCAGGACTATTTTTATAGGATGCAATTTCCAGGACATAGGGCAAGTTGATTGTTCCATGCCATTTAATCTTTTTGTTTAACAACATAATTATCATCATGGCTCATTTAAATTTTGAACACCTGATGCGATATCAAGAGTTGTCAACACATTACTATTGCTAAGATTAAAAAAAAAGTCCTAGGAGTATTTATCTATATATATTTCAGTACATTAGCAATCCATATAAAATTTAGAGTCATAGTAGTATAATGCTCTTTTGTACATCCATCCTGATACTGTACGTTCCATCCGATACTGACTAGAGTGTAAGAATCAGTGTTACCAGTGGGAAACTGTCTTTAACAACACAAGTTAGCCTGCCTGGAAATCTAGCAGATTACATAGGTCAGTTATATGAGTACAGTGAAACAAGGCATGGAGAATCCACTAAGGACAAATGGAAGGAATCCACCTACAAACAGGTGTATAAAATATCAACCAGTTCATTCTGATTTCAAGTTTTATATTTGTTTTAATGCATAATGAATTATTTTGTTATTATTATTCTGTATTCACAAACCACAATTTATATATGCAAAATGTTTTATGACTGCTTTCGGTAAATAGATGGCTTTCTAGTATGCGAAAGTTTATTAAAGAAAGCATGGACACCAGCTGTTCCTTATTTCTTGCCATAGACTTATCTGCATTTTACCAGTTGAAAAATTTAAATCCAAAAAGGCTAAAACTGGGGACTTCCCCGGCTGTCCAGTGGTTAAGACTTCGCCTTCCAACGCAGTGGGTGCAGGTCCAGTCCCTAGTCAGGGAGCTAAGATCCCACATGCCTTGTGGCCAAAACGTCAAAACATAAAAAAACAGAAGCAGTATTGTAACAAATTCAATAAAGACTTTACCAATGTCCACATAAAAAAAAAATAAACAAAACAAAACCAAAAGGTTAAAGCTTGCAAGGTCATATCATTTACCAATCCCAGCCTTGTAATTTATAGGTATTGTGATATGGGCATGCCTTTGAAGTCTGCATGTTATGGGACTGTATTCTTTCACACAAAAGGAAAATGACACAACACAAAAGGAATTTCCAGACTGAATTTCTCAGTCATCCCTGAAGTGTGACTGTAAATGTGCAAAGACCTTTAATATCTAAGTAACCTTAAAAAAGCAGTTCTTGGGTATCCTGAAATGTCTCTTATGGATGGGGCATAGTTTCCCAGTAAACAGGAACCATCTCACACACCCATCTGTGACCTGAACGTAAAAAGATAACAACAACGACAACAACAAAAAAAAACTAATATTTGCCTACACAGTTATAACGTTTTAGGCATACATTATGTGAAAGTGTAATCTCCATAAAATAAATATCTGGAAACAGAAGTAGACTACAGCAACATGAATGAAACTTGGTTTTTAAAGTTAAAGGAATAAGTGTTCAAAAATCCTTTTGATGATGACCACTATTCTCAATTTTTCCACTATGATTTTGGGTGTATTTTGAAATATAATTTTAGCTTCAAATTTCATGCAAAATGTGTATTCCACTCCTTGATATCTCAGTTGATGTAAATACAAAAATAATATCTTAAGAACTATTTTTCCCCCAGAAAATCTTCAAGTATAATTCATGCCAAGAAACTGAGCCATGATCTCATGGTTTCAAGTTTCCCCTGACATACTTGCCATATACACCTGAATGATATTTAAATCCCATTTTGAGGAGACAACATTTCCCTTAATAAAATCAAACTTTGATTTTCCAAATTTGCCAATGAAAAGAGATTTTCTACTTGGAGAAAGATGTTAAAACTATGCTGCCTTTGCTCTTGTCCCTGAGATTCATTTTCCTTTTTGGAATAGTTCTAACAGTAAAGCTGCTACCACCATTGGGTCTCAGGAAAATCATTACAAAATACAATAGAATAAACTAATGCTCATATAAGAGATATATACAGTAGCAACAGTAGCAGAAGGAGCGCTTTGTTACAGTTAGCATCTCTTAATCTGAATAGACAAGTATCCGGAATAGGCAAATCTATAGAGAAAGAAAGTAGATTAGTGGTTGTCTTAGGGCTAGGAAGTTAGGAGAAACATGAGAATTACTAATGGGTATGGAGCTTCCATTTAGAGTGATGAGAATGTTCTAAAATTAGATAGTGGTGATGGTTGCACAGCTCTGTGAATATACCCCAAACCACTGACTTAGCATTTTAAGTATATTAATTCTATGGTAGGTGAATGATATCTCAAAACAGTTGCTAGTTATATAAAGAAAAAGCAATTGTATTTTGAGGAATTATCCAAAATGTTTGAAAAGATTTACAGCCAAAATTTGGAAATAATCAAAATGTCCAAAAATATTGGAAAGGTCAAAATATCATGGTAATCCACATGATAAATAATGTACCCCTACTGAAAATAGTATTTACAGATTGTTAATCACAACATAGCAAAGTGTCCATGTTAAAATAGTTAGTTAGAAAAAGATTAGGACAAAATTTTATCAATAGCAAGATTATTTGTATTTTAAAAACACAGCATGAATATTAATATTCCAAAATGTTAATAATTGCTGTTGATGTAGTAATAGTACTGGTAATTTTTTACTTCAACTTTGTTTCATGTTTCCGAATTTTCCAAATTTCCCATTATGTACAATTCTAATAAAGAATTTTTAATAAATAAAAAGTTATTTATTTAAAAATTGAGATCTGCCATCAATAAATGATTGCTGAACTAATGACTATTACTCCACAAGCTTATTTTAATAATGTTTAATGATGATTGAGCTGACAGATATCTACTTTTTATTTAATCATCATTATTTTGAGTTAATAGGGATTCACATGAATATTGCAAATAGTATACAAATATACTCGCTGTAATCCTTTATTGTATCTATAAATTCAAATCTGAGCCAAGCTCAAAAATATCACTTGCTTTATCACTAAAATAGTATTAATGGAAAACATTAAATGTAAACAACCGTAATGCTATCATCACATTTTAAGTAAGGGTATTAATAAGTCACCAATAAATCTTAGCTCTTTTTCCTTCTAACCAGAATAATGTCTCATAAGTAACAAAATAAAAATTTTGAATCCTTTTATCCAGGATTTAGAAAATAGCTTTTCATCTATAGTTAGAACCTTGAATTACTGTGGAATCATCAGTTCTTTTTAGTATCTTAATATTTAATTTGTAAGGAAAGCAGCAACATAAATAGAATCTGTCCTGTGAACATTTGTTTTGCCCCTGAAGAAAAGGATAGATTCACAATAGTCTACTTTCTGTACTCAAACTATGCAAACCTAATTATGATTCTGTTCATATAGGTTTTAATGACTGTTGACTAAGAAAATAGATGGTTTTAAAAAATAGCCTACAGGTTGTTACTGTTGAAGCTGTTAATAGTGGGAGTTGAATAGTCAAAAAGCTGGAAGAGACCCAGAGAAATCATGATTCAGAAGAGGTGGTTTGTTTGTTTTAACTCTTTAAAATACTCCAGAGACAGAGATGTATACCCAGTAAGTAATCTATTCTAGTATTTAATATACTGACAATCAAGTTCCATTTCTAGTTCCATCTGAGTTTTTTCTACTTAATTTACATCTAACTCCTCTCCTTCCGTCTTCAGTAAAATTAAATAATAAATAAATAAAACAAATAAAATTCTAGACTAATGAAATCAGGATTTTTTTTCCCCCAACGTAGTCCTAAATGAACACACTGACAGAATGCTTTACCCATAGCAAACAAAGGGAGATAATGTCCCTTTTTTAATGTCCCTCTTAATTCAGATTAAGATAATCCTTGGAAGATTTACATAGTTGCTCTGTGCACCATGGTGGGTGAGCATAAAGAACTGTCAACTATTGCCAAGTATTTTGGGGCTCCCTTCCTGGACACAAAATTCTAGACAGAAACACTGGATGCAATAGAACTCATTCTAAGCGTAGTTAACATCAGTCAACACACAGCCTGCATTGGTGTCAAGAAGAAAGTAACTGCGCTCATAATTCTGTTGGTGTTACACACCTCTGTATCCCCCAGGCAATCCTAGACAGCTTTAAGCAATTTTTTGGAAGAGGTTTTCTTATAAAGCTTTGGTGCCAGACAGCTGTCAGTAAAAGATTTAGTGTAAGTTAATATTACATGAAGACTTCTCCAGACACTGGTCAAAAACTGTAAAGGTCGATTTGAGAGAGTTGCTGGGTTTTGATGGAGAATTTTTCCGGAATTCTGGTAAAAAGCAAATTTGGCAAGTTCATGATATTAAAAGCCAGGTACTAATGAATGAGATGACCAGGATAACAAATAGTACCCTAATGAAAAAGACATTGGGTCTGCTGCTTTCAAGGACAGTGTCACTAAACTAGAGGTGCATTTCAAAATCATTGAAAATACATGTCAGATTTTTCTACCTTGGCACTATTAGCATTTGGGCCTGAATAATTCTTTATTGTGGTAATCTGTCTTGTGCATTGTTTAGCAGCATCCCTGGCCTTACCCAGTAGAGGCCAGTAGCACCCTTTCAGTCGTGACAATGAAAAATGTTTCCAGATATTGCCAGATGTAATCTGGGGCGCATAATCATCCCCAGTTGAGAACCACTGCCATAGAACTACTAAGTTAGATACTTAGTACTAGGACCACCAACTATCCCCTGTCCCCAGCCTGACTTTCTGAACCCCATGCACTGAATGGTCCAATATCTCTGAGCCTTTGCCTTATATAACACATTTGTTGTTGTTGTTGAATACTCATTCATTCTTGGATACTTCTGGAATCTTTCCTCACTTTCATCTTACCCTAGCATGGTAGTGTAAAGAAAACTAGGGTTTGGGAAATATATATATATATATATATATATACACACACACACACACACACGCATATATATGTGTGTGTATATGTATATATGTATGTATAAGTTCAAACCCCAGCTTTGTCCCACTCCACCTGTAAAGCAGTTGACAGTTTACTTAGGCTTTATTATTTTTCTCTACCTGGAGCACTTCTTCAGGTATCCAAGGCTTACTATTAATTAGAGTTAAAAACGGATTCAAGACCATGATCCTGGTTCTTTACATTAATTCATCCTCACTTGGTTTAAACCAGAATACAGAAGCTGTCCATATAGGAGCATCATTAATAATTCAAACTGACAATCAAAATTCACCTCTTAGACACCACTGTATAGGGATAATATCAATAAAAATCTATAATATTGTGATAAGCAGCCTCTAATGTGGCCACCAATGTTCCACACCAGCTGGTATTGATTCCCTCCTCTACTCCCTTCCTTTGAGTGTGGCCTAGACCTACTAACTAGCTTCTAATAAATAGAATATACTAAAATGATGAGATATCACTTCTGAGACTGGGTTATAAAAGGTCTGGCTTCCAGTTGCTGTGCGCCCTTTCTCACTCTTTTTTCATTAGCTCTAAGGGAAGATTGCAGTCATATTTTGAAATGCCCTGTGGAGAGGACCTTATGACAAGAAACTAAAATAGTCAGTGAGGAGCTGTGACTCTCAGTCAAACACACACAAGAAAATAATTCCTGCCATCAGCCACATGGATAATTTGGAAGCAGATCCTCCCTAGTCGAGACTTATGATGAGACCACATATCTGGCCAACACCTTGAAGGCAGCCTCATGAGAGACCTAAGGGAACTCATAGATGCTATAAGATAATATTAATTGCTGTAAGTGGCTAAGTTTTGGTCATTTGTTATACAGCAATAGTTAAATAATATAAACGCAATGAGATAAATGATTTTCTCTTTCTTCTCATTCTCCTTTTGACAATGATGATTATCATCATCATTACTCTCTCTCAGATGAGGCTGTACCATTAATCTTCTGCCCCTAAGTTTAGCAGGGGCAGTTCTACAATTGTTGACCATATTATCATCATTCCCTCAAACCCTGGGCGCTGACATTGCCTATCAATTATCTTTCCCAATCACTAGTACAATAGAATTAAAATTCTCACTATGAAATTATCAAGGATCTGATGTTGATTACTCCACTATTGGTTATTCAATTCACGGCTTTTGTAAATTGCAAGGGCAAAAATCCAAATGCAAATCTTTAATGCAGAATTTGAATACCCCAAAGTAACCAACTGTCCTCTGCATGCATATCTCATCCCAAAATCCAGTTTCTTCATTGTTAAAAATACTATCTTCTTCAACAGATTACTGTGATGATTTAAACTGCATAAATACATAAAATTTTCCAAATATTATTCCTGTAATGTAGTAAGTGCTTAATAAATATTAAGGGTTTTTGTGATGCTATTTTAATTTCTTCCTCTTCCAAACCTCCTGTTCCTAACCCACTCGTGGGTGATCAGTTCCATTTCTAGGCTTTCTACTTTAGCCAAGTCCCTGTTCTAAAAGTAATAAGAAATTTATAGAAATAATTAGTTCTTTTTTCCTTTCAAATCCCCCAAAGGATTCTTACTACTTATGGCCTCTGGCTAAGAATGAAACCAAATGATAAAAAAAGATCGATCCATTCCGTATGACCAGTCCAAAAATCAATTAGATGACTTTTCTATTCCTCTTTTAACTAGAAAATTGGTAAAAAATTAATGGCCAACAATCTCAGAAGCTGAATCATAGCTTTATATATTTTTTTCCAAAAGAAAGAGTATCAGAAAGAAAAATAAATTAGTATACCCTTGGTTTTCTTAAAATAGGGGAAATACACTTTTTCAAGGTTAAAGTTACACTTTACAATATTAATGGTATCAATGTACCTAAGCTAAAGGAGACCTCCACAATATCATTTGCGTATCCAGTTTCCACAAATAAATAGATACCAATCTATTGTCTAATAGAGTATGAAGTAATTTGAAAAACATCCAAAAGATTGACCTATCCATAAAAATATTTTCTTCGTATGTCTTTAATGGTGCCTTAGTTGGATTTACAGTGTTGGGTTAAGATATTGTGCTTCATTCAAACATACTAGTAAGATAACTTGTCAATCTCTTAGCAGCTCTTAATAATTTACTATGATAAGTGTAACCAGGCCTTTTGAGAATAGGGTTCTAGGTAACTCAACTTTGATAATGAGAGGAGTAGAGAAAGACATGAGTATCAGATATAAATGTATAAGAGATTCCTGAGCTGAAAATCCTGAGCAGCTAGAAAGAAATATAGCAGAATAGAGTGACTCAGGAGAGGGAAAAAGAAAGGTGCCCAAAAAGAGTGGATGTACTTCATGGGAATAAGTACAAAGCTGGTGTTGGGACCTTTCATTTTCTTGAGGAGTGCTAACTGCCTGGGAAAGAAATTTCAAGAGACTTCATGGTTCTTTCAATAGCAGAGAATAATACATCCCAAATAAGTTGACCAAAGTTTTCATGATAGTAGGTCATCGCTGTGCATTTTCTGGAGCTTTTGGTTTCAGGTAGCCTATTGAGGGATCCAGATGACTAACAGAAGCTTGCTTTGTTTTGCTTTGTATTTTATGTTTTGAGTTCAGACATTATCCAAAAAGGATACGTGAAATATTTCCCATAATTTGTTTGACCTATAATGACTTATTCTATGCGTGGTTATATTCGTTTCCTCGTGATGTTGGTAAGTTTTTGTTTTCTTGTGGCAGTTAATACTTTACATCCCGAAAGATTTACTGGACTTGACCATCTACAAATACATACAAACTGTTCTCATGAGTTGAAAATATAGTCTTGAAACAAATCTGAAATGACAACACAAAGTAGTATCTGTTCACTGTCACAAGAACAGAAAGAAATTGAACCAGCCCTAAAAATTCACTTTGTAGCCAAGGAAATGGTTTCCATAAAATTGAAAAAATGTCTCAAAGCAACAGTATTGTATTTCTTAAGCTATTGCTGTTACTGACATAAAAAGAATTCTTTCTATAATTCTTCTTCGGCCTTGGTTGGTGACAGAGTGGTTATTAGAAAAAAATTGTAAACAGCTCTTTTCTAAGCCTCCAGGCATAATAAAAAAGAGACTCTCACTTGAGTGTCACCTGCTTCAATTATTAGATGGGTTTAAAGCAATATGATTCAGTACATAAATCAAAATAAAGCATGATCTTTTACCAGTACAAATTTGCAGAAGTGCCATGTAGTTTCATCAAGTAATGCCAACAATGGTCTAAATAAAATTGCGTTTAAGTGGTTACAAAGGCAAGATGGCATAGTGTAAAGAATTAAAAGTAGGACACTCCATTACCATGCAGCCCTTGATCTCTCTGGGTTCCTTATCTGTAACATGAGGAAATGCCACTAGATTGTGTCAAATGTTCCTTCTAACATTCAAAGATATATGCAAATGTTGTGGAACTATTGAGGAGAAAATCTTTCATGTAAATAGGTGATATTCAACCGTGTAAATATGGCAACAGAATTTTGTCACATATTCTCCTTCAGGGTTGTTGCAGTTTTTTTTCAATAGACTATTTTTTACAGCAGTTTTAGATTCACAGCAAATTTGAGCAGGAGTCCCCATATACCCTTTCCTTTCCTACACTCACAGCCTCCTCCACTATCAACATCTCTTACCAGAGTGGTACATTTGTTACAAGTAATGAACCTACACTGACATGTCCATAGTTTATATTAGGATCTATAATTTACGTTAGGGTTGAGTCTTAGTGTTTTACAGTCTATGGATTTGAACAGATGTATAATGTTAAATGTTCCTTCAGTTTTTATATTGTCTTAATAGCCAGATCACTGTGTGATGCTGTAAAAAGGCATTAGAATATTCCCCATAGTGAGTGTAAAGCAATGACATCCAAATAATGGTACTTTGATGCTCTCTTTAAAAAAGAAAAAAAATTCCCATAGATTATCCATTCATGCATTACCTCAGAAACTATTCCTAGTTTATCTTTGTCCCCCATAGCAACTTAGCTGTGATGTACTACTCCTAGCAGATAGTAATCAACATTTGTTAACACTGAGTTGGATAACTCCAATTTGGACAAAAGAGATAAAAGATGAAAAAAGCATATAAGCTGGAAAAGTTCAGTCAATCACCATTCTCTGAGTAGAATTTCCTCTAGTTAAGTAATATCCTATTATGTGATTATTGTGAAAAAGTCATAAATACCCCCAAGGTGTGGGTGGCGGAACTGAATAGAGCATTACTTACTGGAGATCATATTACTAACTGGAGCAGTGAGCTTTATTTTGAAGGCTTTTCCCCTAACTAAAATATATCTTTTAAAACATCAAATGCAGTATTCATTCATCAGGAGGAATATCACCCAGCAGGCCAGGATTTTCAAAGCTTAGTATTTTTTTTTCCAGTGGAATGGGACTTTTCCAGTGAAGTGATAAGTATGCTTTGAACATTTAAAAAGAACCACAGGGTCTTCTTTCTTCTGTGGATAGTATCCAGAATTGCTTCATCTGGTGAAAGAAATCCTTTCACTGCAGAAAACTTTAATTCATTACAACCAAAACCCAGCAAGATTCAGATCTGTTGTGAAATGTACAGGTTTGAGCATATATTTATCCCTGAGAATTGTGGTAGTGAATTGGTATTATAGAAATTATGATAGCTATACCTAACAAGTGATCCTCCTTCACACCATTTCCTTATTATGTTTAGAATAAGGGACAACTGTGCTCTTTCATTTTGTCATCCTTACCTTTGATTGATCCTAAAAGTAGAGATTATGTCCTGAAGTGAATGCAGTTAATGAAAGAAGAGGAAATAGAATGTCTGCAAAGGGAACTAGTAGAGGAAGAACATATAATCAGGTTATAAAGGTCTTGAAAAAAAAAATAGGGGGTGATGTATCAAAAATTTTCTCTATCTCTCTGGAGCAATTCATTATTTTCCTTCCTTCCTCCCTAAAGCAGCTTCATTCAATCAAGTCACAGAGCTTGTATGTGGTCTACAATGCTATTATGAATCAAGTTGCTGACATTCTTATGCTCACATATTTTCATAAAATGCAATTATTAAAAGATCAGACTGTATAGTAGATGGAAGCACAAATGTACGTGGAGACATGGTTGAAAACTCTTGATACTACTGCCAACACCACCATCATCATTAGTGTTTCAGTTGGTTTACTGTCTGCTAGTCTCCTAGGTTTACATTTAATGACTTTAAATATCTGCTCTACAGACTATTCATTATCATCATTAGTAGTAATAAGTTCATTTTCACTAGAGGCGTTTACTAATGTGCTCTTTCTGTCCTCAAGAAGTTAAGAAACAACTATATGCAGATAACTGAATAGAAAAAATACTATCAGTCAAAGAACAGAAAACAAAATCTTTGCTAACTGGGAGCTTAAACATAGCTTGCAGAATATGTTTGTAAATATATATCACATATGCTAATTTCTACAATTTATTACTTTCCATTATTAGGTATTGTTAGTATTTTCTGAGCACTCATGTATATCAAGCACTGTGCCAAACATTTACAGACATCGATCTAAATATCCCCCAAAGTGAGGAAACTGAGCCTCAGAAAAATTAAGTAATTTACCCAAGGTCATAGAACTAGTAAGTGGTTAAACTGGTTTTAGAATCCAAGTTGTCTGATGCAAAAGTTTGGTCTCGTCCCACTGTATGTTTTACTGGCCCCTAGGTCTCTGGCCCTCTTAGATTTCAAAGCAAGTTTTATCTTGCTATTTTCTGATTAACAGTAGAAATTTTAATAGACTCTTAAACATTCTAATTTCACATGACTATTCCATATGCCTATATCCTTTTGCATTTAGAAGAAATTGATTTTCCAAAAACAATTCCTTTCTAGGAATGTAATTTTAAAATATGGCAGGTATAATATGAAAAATACAAAGTTTTAACTAATAAGTAGTAATTGCTCCATGGAAAAACTATTTTGATACAAAATATGTTTGTTATAAAATATTAGTAATTACTAAGGATTTAGAAACAGGGAGAGTACTATTCTTTGCAAATAAAATTATCTGCTCTCATGGCACATTATATGAAACTTAACCATTTCAGGGCCAACATACAAACCTTGGAAAGGGAATCCAACTCATGCAAATAATAAGTTTGCCCTTAAGGAACAAGAGATTTACAAATGATCTAATCAGGACATTTGACCAAATGGCTTATTTGATATTTGTATTTGGAAATTTATCAAATACTTTCAAAAATCATTATGTAGTCTTTAAAAGAATCAACTATGTGATACCGGCTAAAACAAGGGACTGTGTGTACATAGTAAAAATATATACACATATATAAATACACCCTTTTCAAGAAGTTCAAGTTTTTCTTAGTTTTGCACCTATTAAATCCTATATAATAAAATTCTACAGAATAACATGTACGTGAATAAGAGGCAGGGTGGATTACGCATGGTAGGGTAGTGAGCCTTCCACAAAAAATGAGGTTGGATCAAAGAGCTTTGTTTGATCAAAAATCACACTAATTTTGGCAAAATTTACATAATGCTCAATAAACTATGCTATATTTCTTCTATACTTCCTTTTGGAAAAAGCCATTTTAAAAAACATAGGAAATTTCCCTCTTTGTGATTCCAAATATTCGGTGCAAATAATTTTCTTAAGAAAAGTCATCTTTGAACCATTTGTAAAAATCCCCAGTAATTCACTGATTTGTAGCCAAAAATTCATTAACACGTGATTGAACAAAATGTGTTAGAGCCGAGGGAAATAATAGGCTTACTACCAGAAGCCCATGTGCTGCTGTTTAAATATTTTTTTAAAGATTATAGATCAAAGAACGAATTTTTTTAACATCTGACAAAATTGTCTTTACATATATAAAAAATATACTGGGAACATGCAGTACATCTTCAACACCAAAACATTAACTCAGGAAGCATATGATTTAGTTGGATGAGAGATGGAGAAATGTGTTTTTATAAATTTAATCCTTCAAGTGTAGAATAATAAATATGAATATTAATGAAAGAAGTATACCCAATGCTTATGCTATATCTGAAGTTAGCAATTAGAACAAAAAATTTATTTCCTTCAATAAATTTAACAGTTTCTACCATCAATTCCCAACCACACAAATTCTTTTTTTTTTAGCCTTGCCGTGCAGTTTGTGGAATCTCAGTTCTCCAACCAAGGACTGAACCTGGGCCATGGCAGTGAAAGCGCTGAATCCTAACCACTAGACCACGAGGGAACTCCCCCCAGATCACACACTGGTGTTAGCCACAAAAAAAGGACAGTGTCCAATCTGCTTTCTTTCACTGTTTGCTAAAACAAGAAGATAAGGTAAAATCTGACTCTGAAATGATAGCTACTGTATTCAAAAGTAAAAAGAATGGTTTAGCATTTATAATTGTTTCCATTATTTGGATTTCATTTGCTATTACCTGTATTAGAATAGATAACCACATCCTGGAAAATAATTTAAATAAGATTATGTTTAAGTAAATAATAAATCAAAATGCTTTATTTTTAATATTTATAGTTGGATAAAAGTAAAAGTGTCATCTGAAAGATAAAAAAAGATAGAAATACAAATGAAGAAACCAAATGCCAATCATGGCATTTTAATGTACTTGCAATTCAAATGTTATATGTTAGAAAAATGCTGCTTCATTTTTTTCAGACAAAACCTATTTATAACAATTTGTGTTAGGCTTAAAAATTCATTTCTGATTTGCTTTCTTATTCCTCATCTTGACTATCAGAGTACAGATGGAAAGGTTATATTTCCATCATGTTTAATAAATCAAGTGAAAATATTATACATAAATTATGAATAAAAGCTATTTACCTGCATGGAAATCTATTCCCACAGCAAATGAAGTTCCTGATATAGGCATCAAGGCATCCATTTTGTCACTTGGTTCCAGAGGTATTCCCCTGATTCCTTCATGAACAGAGTACATAAGAAATGACTCTATACCTAAATTTAAAAGGAAACAAAAACAAAATGAATATATAACATTAAAATCATTCCATTAGCAGGAGGTGGGTATCAAGATGGCAGAGTAGAAAGACCCCAAACTCACCTCCTCCCATGGGCATGCCAAAATTACAACTACTTACAGAGCAATTATCTATGAGAACAATCTGAAGATTAGCAGAAAAGGTTTTCCACACCTACAGATATAAAGAAGGAGCCACGATGACATGGGTAGGAGGGGCAGAGACATGGTCTAGTCAGGACACAAACACACTCCCAGGTCAGTGACCCACAAACAGGAGAGAAGTCACAACCACAGAGGTCCTCTCTGAGGAGTGAGGGGTCTGAACCCCACACAGGGCTCCCAGCCCAAGGATCCTACACTGGAAAGACAAAGCCCCAGAAAGTTGGGCTTTGAAAATCAGCTGGACTTGTTTTGGAGAGATATATTGGAAACAGAGGCTTCTCTCTTAAAGAGTGCACACAAAATCTCACATATTCCAAGTCCCAGCACAGAGACAATAGTTGGAAAGGTGCCCAGGTCAGATCCACTTGCTGATCTTGGAGAGCCTTCTGAGAGGCAAGAGGCAATTGGGAAGCCCCCTGGGGACTGACAGGCTGGCAGCAGCCACTTTTGGGATCTCGGGATCCTTTTCAAACTAGTCCAAAAAAATTCAAGAGGAAGAACACCTCCAAATTCATTCTATGGGGACAGCATCACCCTAATTCCAAAACCAGACAAAGATGCCACAAGAAAATAAAACAACAGGCCAATATCACTGATGAGCACAGAGGTGAAAATCCTCAACAAATATTAGCAAACTGACTTAACAATACATTAAAAGGATCATACATCATGATCCAATGTTATTTCTGCCAGGGATGCAAGGATGGTTCAATATCCATAAACCAATCAAAGTGGTACACCACACTAACAAAATAAAGGATAAAAAATTATATGATAATCTCAGTAGACACAGATAAAGCTGACTTTGGTTGCCTAAAATCTGTATGGATGAAGTAAATGCATCAGAACTAAGATTTTTCAAAACCTCATACCTCGACATGACATGCGGTTCTTTTGGAGATAATATCCAACTGTACACATGCAAGTCCTTGTAGTTTCAGATGTTGGTAAACAAAGCTGAGAACATCCACCATTATTTAGTTGGCAGGAATTGCTGCCTGCAAAGTAGGAAAACAAACAGAAGAAACATAAAAATCAAAAAAACTAAAGAAAGTATAATTCAATATCAGTAATTTGAAGAAATATTTATGCTATTATTAATTTATAAATGTAGCTGTTTCATATTGGTATCATATTTTATTCCCTCAAATAATTTGAAGTAGCAGATTATGGTTGAAGTTTCTCCTTCCAAAAAAGCACTGCATAGTGATTACAGGCAACAGTACTATACTCAATTTATAGAAACAATTTAACTTTGAATACAATTTGAATACAAGTCAAAGTTGCTAAGAGATTAGATCTTAATTGTTCCCACCACAAAAAAGAAATGATAATTATGTGATGTAACAGATAGCATTATGGTGGTAATCATATTGCCATATATAAAGTATCAAATCAACATATTATACATCTTAACCAACATTATCTATCAATTATATCTCAATAAAAATACATTTACAATAAATAAATAATTTTTTTGTAAAATAAGATACATGAGAGGATTCATAGTTATAGAAGAGCAAAAGGAAATTGGTGTGCCGTGAATATGGTCATAGATCTTTGTAATATTTTAAGGTCACAGAAACAAGGAAATCTCTTTTCTGACTTCTAAATTTCACTTCAACTCTACAGTTACTTCCTTTTCAAGAACACTTTATCCAAATGTATCAAATAAATAGTTGTTAATTTATATTACTGACTCAACTCAAAGATTATACCATTGAAAGTAAGGAGGTACATATATACATATATGTATAATTGATTTTTTAAAAGCAAGGAACTAAAATTTGCCATTCCAAGGAACATAATTCTTCAAAAATAGATTTAAAACACACCCATAATAGTAATCTAATTAACTGGCATATTAATTTGCCTTATTCCTGTGAGGTAGCAATGACAAATATTAGGTAATCACAGGTCGGAATTCTATAAAGATGGTCCATTAAATTTACTAGGCCCAATGTGCTAATTAAAGCTGGTAACATAAAGTTAAGTAATTTACAATCTTATCCATCAAGTTCATTAAATATCCCAGTTTTACAACATTTTTATTATTCTAGGACATGCAATGCCATTTACTGGATGTTCAAACTCTGATACAAAGTACAGTAAATCTAGTGAGAATTACAAAGCATTATGAAAGCTATATATCAATAGTGCTCTATGGAAAATTCAAAATACCAATGCAGCTCATTATTTCTAATCTCCTGAATTCAAGATAGTCTGATGGGATTTAATTGTTCAATCAAACCTGTCACAAGTTCTGTCATTTTTGCAGTGTGAAATAGTCTCAACTGGGGAGATTTCTCAACAGGAGATCTACCACATTCTATGCTCATTTCTTATACCTGGCAGTTGCTCTTATGTAGGTCCACATACTAAGATTTGAGTTGCCCTGAACTTCTGAAATGATTACCTTTATCTCATGTATAAACTAATGGAGATTCATTGATTGATTCCCTTTTTTCCAAGCTGACTTACAATACAAAGATGAATGTTCAGCTCTATGATTATTTTAATAATGAGACAATTGTAGTTATGGATCTACAGTAATTCCATACTGACCATGTATGTATTTCATTTTATAGAAAGCATGTGAATGTACATTAATGCAATGCCAATCTATAGAGATATGCATTTGGATATAAATTTACTTCAACTACCACTAAAGACTGGAAAGCTGGCAAGAGATTGACAAGTGATACTTGTCTATAAAGTTTGAAAAAACACCAAACAGACAGTAGGGGAAACAAGGGAATTGAAGAAGTAAAGAAAAACGGATTGGAGTTGATTTATAAAAACAAGAGAAAATAAGGCATTATATAACCTTGATAATATCCAAAATACATGAAAAAAAGAAGAAAAAGGAGATCCTGGGACTGTGCATTTTTAAACATAATAGTAATAATTATTTTTTATAAATAATAAAATTAACTATGTTAATGTTGTACAACAATAACACAATCCATGTATCATTTGTTTAGTCTCTAAGGGAAAATGATGGTGAAAGAGAAAAGGCAAAAAAATAAAACACATCATTATTTTAATAAGTATCTTTGCCTATTAAATATACATTTGATGTAGGAAAAATATAGAGAGATTTTTAAAGTAATAATTTAGGTAGTGAATATCTAGCAGGTTAGAAATACTGGTTTGGCTTAATATTTTGTAATGATATTGATGTTCAAACCTCATTCCTAAATTCTCTAGTGGAAATAGAAAGTCCACTTGACTAATGAGAAGTCTCAGCTCTCCAGTGATCTGTGTCAAAAATGATAAATGAAGTAGCTAATTGTACTTTGAAATCCAAAGTGGTAGTAATGTTAACACCTTAAATAGTCCTAAATTGCTCATATTTCATACTAATGAAGCTTTTAAGCTACCTGCTATGATTCTGTTAATGGGACTGTCTTTAATACAGATGCTTTTATCAGCATATTCTTCCAGTAAAAACAGTATTTTCACTGCATTTTAAGCTTAGTCATATTATACCATAAATTTCTAAGTACTAGAGGGCCCTGTCAGGTAATACTTTCACAGTGCATAGAAGCTACAACTCTACCTATAGAATCAAATCCTTAAAAGATGAGAGGGGGAGGGGACGAGGGGAAGATGGCGGAAGAGTAAGACGCGGAGATCACCTTCCTCCCCACAGATACACCAGAAATACATCTACACGTGGAACAACTCTTACAGAACACCTACTGAACGCTGGCAGAAGACCTCGGATCTCCCAAAAGGCAAGAAACCCCCCACGTACCTCAGTAGGGCAAAAGAAAAAAATAAACAGAGACAAAAGGATAGGGACGGGACCTGCACTAGTGGGAGGGAGCTGTGAAGGAGGAAAGGTTTCCATACACTAGGAAGCCCCTTCGCGGGTGGAGGCTGCGGGTGGTGGAGGGGGAAGCTTCGGAGCCTCAGAGGAGAGCACAGCAACATGGGTGCGGAGGGCAAAGCGGATAGATTCCCGCACAGAGGATCAGGGCAGACCAGCACTCACCAGCCCGAGAGGCTTGTCTGCTCACTCACCAGGACGGGCGGGGCTGGGAGCTGAGGCTCGGGCTTTGGTCGGAGCGCCGGAAGAGGACTGGGGTTGGCGGCATGAACACAGCCTGAAGGGGTTAGTGCACCACGGGTAGCCGGGAGGGAGTCCGGGAAAAGGTCTGGAGCTGCCGAAGAGGCAAGAGACTTTTTCTTCCCTCTTTGTTTCCTGGTGCGCGAGGAGAGGGAATACGAGCACTGCTTAAAGGAGCTCCAGAGACGGGCGTGAGCCGCGGCTAAAAGTGCGGACCCGAGAGGCAGGCATGAGACGCTAAGGCTGCTGCTGCCGCCACCAAGAAGCCTGTGTGCAAGCACAGGTCACTCTCCACACCTCCCCTCCCGGGAGTCTGTGCAGCCCGCCACTGCCAGGGTCCCACATGATCCAGGGACAACTTCCCCGGGAGAACGCACGGCGCCTCAGGCTGATGCAACGTCACGCCGGCCTCTGCCGCCGCAGGCCCGCCCCGCACTCCGTGCCCCTCCCTCCCCCGGCCTGAGTGAGCCAGAGTCCACGAAGCAGCCGCTCCTTTAACCCCGTCCTGTCTGAGCGAAAAACAAACGCCCTCCGGTGACATACATGCACAGGCGGGGCCAAATCCAAAGCTGAGACCCTGGGAGCTGTGAGAACAAAGAAGAGAAAGGGAAATCTCTCCCAGCAGCCTCAGAAGCAGCGGATTAAAGCTCCACAATCAACTTCATGTACCCTGCAACTGTGGAATACATGAATAGACAACGAATCATCCCACATTGAGGAGCTGGACTTCAAGCACAAGATTTATGACTTTTTCCCCTTTTCCTCTTTTTGTGAGTGTGTATGTGTATGCTTCTGTATGAGATTTTGTCTGTATAGTTTTGCTTCCACCATTTGTCCTAAGGTTCTATCCGTCCTTTTTTTAAAATTTTTTTAATAATTATTTTTAATTTAATAACTTTATTATTTTTTAACTTATTTTATTTTACTTTATCTTCTTTCTTTTTTCCTTCCTATCCTCCTTCCTTCCTTCCACCATCCCTCCCTCCCTCCTTTCTTTCTTTCTTCCTTCCTTCCTTCCCTCCTTTCTTTCTTTCCTTCTTTCTTCCTATTTCTACTAATTCTTTCTCTCTACTTTTTCTCCCTTTTATTCTGAGCCGTGTGGATGAAAGGCTCTTGGTGCTGCA